>NW_007245906.1:329833-378257 GCF_000164805.1 Carlito syrichta
GACAGTCTACAGACTGGGAAAAAGTATTTGCCAACTCCAGGTCTGACAAAGGCTTAATTTTTTTTGTCTTTTTAAAAATTATCATTTTAGATTCAGGGGGTACTCATGCTTGGTAGGAATTGGTCCATTCTCCAGAGAGTGAACATTGTGTCTCACAGGTAGTTTCTGAACTCAAACCCCTCACCCTACCTCCCCCCTTATTGGTGACCCCAGTGTCTATTATTTCCATCTTTGTGACTGTTTAGTTCCCACATACGAGTGAGAACATGCGCTGTTTGGTTTTCTGTTTCTGAGTCAGTTTACTTAGGATGATGATCTCCGGCTCCATCCATGTTGCTGCAAAGGACGTGATTTAATTCTTTGTTATGGCTTTGTAGTATTCCATGGTGTATATTTACCAAATTTTCTTTATCCAGTCAGTTGTTAGTGGACACGTAAGTTGGTTCCATAATTTTGCTGTTGTGAGTAGTGCTGAAATAAACATACAAGTACAGGTATCTTTTTCATATATTGATTTATTTTTTGGTGGGGGGAAATCCTTAGTAGTGGGATTGCTGGATCAAATGGTAGTCCAATTTTTAGTCCTTTGAGAAATCTTCATACTGATTTCCTTAAAAGTTGAACTAAGTTACAATCTTACCGACAGTGGATGAGTGGTCCCTTTTCTCCCCAACCACGCCAACATCTGTTGTTCTTTGACTTTCTAATAATGGCCATTCTGACTAGTGTGAGGTGATATTTCACTGTGGTGTTAATTTACATTTCTCTGATGATTAGTGATGTTGAGTATTTTTTCATATATTAATTGGTCGTTTGTGTGTCTTTTGAGAAGTGTCTATTCATGTTCTTTGCCCACTTTTTGGTGTGGTTAGTTTTTTCATGTTGAGTTGTTTGAGTTTCTTGTAGATTCTGGATATTAGTCCTTAAAATACAAAGGAAATCTGAACAGAAAACAGAAAGTAAAAGATGAGTTAAACACCTCCAAAGTAACCATCCAACTGGGAATAGTCTAATTTAACAGGTCCTCATTCTATAGACTGTATAAGCGGTCCGAGGACATTTCCTTCTTTTTGACAATATGAAGCCTGTGTACACTCAATATTCTTGAATAATTTTTTTCAAGAGCAAGGCAACATCACTTTTGCATATGTAGTTATGTAGAGTCAACTCTTAAACATGAAAAGCTAATAAATCGTGGCAGTGAATGATTTGCTTAACTGATTACCTAGTACCTGGATAATTATGCAAGAACCAATACCAAATTTAGAGATTGTTATGAACTGCATTGTGCCTCCCACCCCAGTTCATATGTTGAAGCCCATGTGAGTGTATTTTGAGCTAGGGCCTTTAGGGATATAATTATGGTTAAATGATGTCATAAGTATGGGGTTCTAATCTGATAAGATTCGTGTCCTTATTAGAAAAGAAAGAGACACGCACAGAGCAAAAGCCATGTGAGGATACAGCAAGAAGGCAACCATCTACAAGTCAGAAAGAGAGCTTTCAGCAGCCTCCAGAACAGTAGAAAATAAATTTCTGTTGTTTAAGCCATCCAATCTGTGGTATCTTGTTACGGCAGCCCAAGCAGACTAATAAGAGATATTTTGGAAGTCCACAGTATACAAAGGGATTCCCAAACCATCTTTAGGGTCAGTTAGTACATACAGTAGCTAATTGACTCAGCTGCTATAATGTCAATTGACCAAAATGTGTGTGTGTGTATCTGTGTGTGTGTGTGTGTGTGTGTGTGTGTGTGTGTGTGTGTGTGTGTGTGTATGATTCTAGTGGTGATGGTTGGTCACAGGGGTTTTAGATTTAATCAATCAAAAAGAACTTGGCCCTGCAAGAAATAGGATAGATCATTCATGCCAACAAAAATCTCACAATCTAGTTAGGAGGAGAAATCTAATGTGTGTAAAAAACTTAATTATTCTCACTTGTGTTCTTCAGGCAGTAGGAATTCTTTTAAAAAAGATACAGGATCAGTGCTTCCTTCACAAGAAGCTGGCAACAGAGAAATGTCATGTGGTGCCATTGGTCCTGAAACTGTCCCAAAAGACTGTCTTCGTGTAATTCTTCTAATTATCAGAAACATCTGACTACACAGAGCGCCGGAATCGCCAATGTAGCTCATTAAAGCCAAGGTGATGATAGTGAGAATACTAATGAGATAAGAATTAATTTTGTGGTGTGCTCTAATGCACTAATCACAGAATGTCAGAACAGAACTTTAAAATGTTGGAACTAAACTTAAAGATCACATGGCCCAAGCTCCTAATTTTACAGCCTGGGCTTCTAAGTTCTCGAAGAACTATTTAAGAATATTAAGAGTACCCAGGCTGCACATTGTCAAAAGGAAGGAAACTTCTTGAGACAAATTCTATAGAGGATGAAGAAGGGGTAATAAAAAGGAAAGAAACATGAATTAAGCATTTACAAAGTATCAGGAGGCACAGTGCTAAACATCTAATATTAGACTTCTCATTCGAATTTTTGCATCTATTCCTGAAAGGGAAAGGCATCGCTTACACCATTTTATAGTGGAAAACAAAAGCTCAGAGAGTTTAAGTGACTTGCACAAGACCACACAGATAAAATGGCCAGAGCTAGTGTTCTGCCCCAAACATCATACAACTCTGAAGTCCTCACTCTGCTTTTCCTCCTCAAACACACCTCCAGCTTTAATTCTTAAGCATTCCTTGGAATACAAAAGGCTTGCAGCATAAGTATATCTCAAAAGTAATAAGTTTCCCTGAGAAAATCACCCAGATCCCCATTCAAAGCAAGACACTTATTGCAGAGAGTGCTGGTTGTTGAAGGTTGAAAGCTAAGTCCCTTCCCAGAATTTGCCGTTGTTTGAGAACTTCCCAAAGTTACTCTCACTATCTCGAGGGCAGCCAAATTCAAGGACTGGTCCATGGGTGTGGGATACGAAGATCTGGCCCTTTACCTCAATTTGAGAAACTCCAAAGAAACTGTCAGTTTCAGAGCTCCCCACAGGATCAGCTGAGGCCTCTGCTGTCCCTGCATCACACCTCAACTCCTCCTCCTGCCCAATCCTGCTTCCTTCAAATTCCTTACAAATTCCTTCCTGCTTCCTTACAAATGATAATCCTAAAGACTGCCCCCACCCCAGGAAAAATTGAGACTCTGCCCTAAGAAATGTAGCATTTAAAAAATTATCAATAATTTTTCATAATGCTTCCGAAACAACGTGGAGAAAATGTCAGTTTCCTATCGACTGCTACATCAAAATCACTCCCCCAGCAGGAAAATATGTTAATATGTCTCTTAGAAGTGTGAAGGTGGGAGTGAGAGCCTCAAAGGGCATGGTTGATTCGCAAATTAGGGCTGAGATAGCAAAAGATACTTAAGGACTGAAGAGAATTTGGTGAGATTGAGTGGCAGGTGTAGGAAGAACTAAAACAAGACCCCTGATGGTGGGGCAACAGAGAGAGGAAAGAGAGGAGCTTGGAGGTAAGGGAAACCGCCAAAGAAGATTTCAAGCTATTTTTGGTGAGGTGTGCAATATCATCAGCTCGCTCCTCTGTCTCCCCTGCAAAATCTTCAGTGAAGTGGACAGTTTGCTTGTGTGAGTAAATTCTCCCTAGGGACCTCAAAGAGGTTGCTGTGAAGATAGCTGGTGCCTGGCCTTCACTTTCAATGAAAAAAAAAGAGTCAAGTTCTAGCTCAGAAAATGGGAACATGAACTCTCAAAATCCAAGGAGACAGGCATCTGTGCCTCTCTGGTTGTGAGGCTCTAAAGATGAAACCCATGATTTATTAAAAGAGAAGCTACATCAATACACCAAAAAGGGGCAAATTAAAAACAACAGCATGCCATTTTCACTATCAGTTTAGCAAAGTGATTTTTAATGAAATTACCAATATCAGAGAAGAAAGTGCATAGAAATTGGCTCTCCTACACTATTTGAAAGATTGTACATTGTAACAACTTCTCTAAAGGGTAAAGTGTAATATAGAGCAAGACGCTTGTTCGTGATCATGCTCTTTGACCCAATAATTAAGCATTAGGAAACATATCCCAAGGAAATGGTGATAAAAACAAAAATTTATATACATGAAAATACTTTGGAACATTATTTACGGTAGCTAAAAACTACTCAACAGTAGGGAAATGTTTAAATAAATTATGCCACATTACTGGAAATTCTTTCCTCAAAGAACATTTAATGAGATGAGAAAGAGCTCATGATAATGTTAAGTGAAAATATATGTACATTAGCTTTTTACACACTAGAATCCCAATTCTGCTAAAAAGAAAAAATTATAAATCTTCGCACTATTTCCTCTAGGTTATAATATATATAGATGTGTAAATAAGTATATGGATATATCTATATGTATATATATTTGTGAATTAGGCAAAATTAGTCATGTATTTTTCATAGATGGGAAAAATGACACAAAAAAGAAAAGTCAAACTAACAGGCAAAAATGCAAAACAAAATAATTCAACCACTCAAACTAAGTACCTACCTGGTTGAATAAACTACAGAACTAATAAAAGCATCCCTCCATATTTTCCAGCATGTGAACGAAAGCAATCCCTATGGAGTTCAATTGTGGGGTCATCTTATTTAACAACATTTCACTCTAAGAAAAGTGATTATGACATCCAAAGAATAAAGAATGTTGATCACCATTTTCCTGTGAAGAAACTTAGTCTTCCCCTAAGGCTTAATTAACTCAAGAGCTTAGTAGAGAAGTCGTTAGACAGGGAAGCAAGTTGAGGAACGCACTTTCACTTTGCCCTTAACTTCACTTTGCCCTTAACTTTACATAGACAAAAAGCCCATCAAAGTGTTTTCACCTAAATAAAAAAGCAGTGCTCTTCTCCACAGACAAATCCGCTATCCCCTCCAGGGATAATAGAAAACAAACAAAATAATTATTGTTCGATTTAAAATAGCACGTTGTCACTCTTAGCAAAAGTGAAATAAGACACCATCCATGATCTCACCGTCTACTAATAGAATTAAACGGAAGAAATAATTCCGATACAATGAGATAAGTATTATAAATTATAAAAATGTGGCAGGATCATAAGGAATTTACTTCTGTGTTCTCAGTACTCAGTATCTGACTTATAGAAGGTGCTAGACATATTTTCTAAGTACATGGAATAATGAATGACTGAGACAAGTATCACATCTCACTCATACGTGGGAGCCAAAAAAGTAGATCTCATGAACTAGAGAATAAATTGGTGGTTACCAGAGGCCAGCAAGGATAGAGGGAGGGGGAGATGAGAAGCCGATTAATGAGTACAAAGACACACTTAGATAGAAGAATTAAGACTTAGTGTTTGATAGATAAGTAGAGTGACTATAGTTAACATTAATCGATTGTACATTTCAAAATGGCTAGAAGAGAATAATTGTAGCATTCTAGTGTAAAGGAAAGATACATAGTTAAGCTGATGGAGATTTCAATCACCCTGATTTGATTATATGCGTGTATCAAATTATCATACATACCTTGAAAATATGTACAGCTATTATGTGTCAATAAAAATGTAAAAATCTTTAAATTCAAGTGAAAAAAGAATGAATGACTGAATTAAAAAATAATTACCGAATAGGGAACGTTTGCAGATGAATTTAACCTTGAAGAATATGTGGGCTGTGCTAAATATAGCCATAAAATTTTACAACTCCTCCCATTAAAATATATAATAAGTCTATTTTCCCATGCCTATAATCTGGACTGGCATGTGCCTTGTTTTGCCCAATAGAATGTGGTGGAAGTGACACTGTGAGTTCTAGAGCTTATAGCTCAAGGGGCTTTTCAGCTTCCACTTCTGATTACTTTGAATGCTCTTGCCGTCATGTAGGAAAGCTCAGGTTAGACCACTGGAAGATGACAGAGCCAACACCAAAACCCCAGATACAAGAGCAAAGCCATCTTAGATCTTCCAGCCCCAATTGAGCTGCTGGCTGATGGCAACTGCATGAGTCAGTCAACATGAGACCACCCATTTAACCCACAGGTTTGTGAAAAAATAATAAATTTTTGTTTTCAGGCAGTACGATTTGGAGTGGTTTGTTACACCACAATAAAAGAAATAAATTTAGGCATTAACTGGGAAAGGAAGGGAGATAGGGAGGGAGGGGAAAAATAGAAAAGAAAAGAAAAATGTAGGGGAAAGGCTGTTCCAAACAGAGGAAACAGCACGTACAACATTGCAAAGTATGAAAGAACGCAATGTGTTTAGGAAATGATGGGAAGTTTGGGTGGTAGGAGTTTGGATTCCAGTAAGAAAGTGGCAGGCAGATGAGTCTGGAGGGTTTGGTTGAAAACAGATTATGAAGAACTTTGTATGCCAAGTTAGGGAGTGTGGGAAATGGAAAAGCTACATCCAGCACTCTTGAATACATACGACTGGATATGTTTTCTAGAAAAATGACCCTGGCAGTGGTATGAGACTGAGTTGGAGGGTGAAACACTGGTAACAAGAAGAGCGGGTGTGAGACGGTAGTGCAGTTTTTGGCACAAGAGAATAAAGACTCGAATGAAAGCAAAGACAGTGCAGATGGAGATGACTGATGCTCACATGGTAGGTACATAGGAACTCGATGGCCCCCGATGAGGGCAGGGGAGACAGCATAAGAGAACCACCATTTCATTATACACACAGATGCCATGGGCTGGATATTCAGACAGGGCACAGTGGGAACATCTCTGCTCCACAATGTCTTGGATGACTTGAACAGCTGAGGGTGACTCAAATAGCAGGGGCTAGAGTATCCTCTCCCAAATGTCTGCCTCACTTACGTGGCTATTGCCTGGTCTGGGACGGCAAAAGGACAGACCGAGCTGATACTTTGATTGGAACACCAATACATGGCCTGTCCATACAGCTTACATTTCTCATGACATGAGGACTGAGCTCAGGGAGAAAATACCCTGAGAAGGAATGCCCAGTGAACTAGGATTCCAAGACACCCAGGCAGAAACTACATGGCCCTTTCTGACCTAGCCCACAGGTTGTCATTTCCACCACATTCTATTAACTAGTAATCTTGATAAATATAATAACTAAATAGATCATTTTGACCAATAGCATGTGGTGGAAGTGATGCTCCGTAAGTTCCAGAGTCTAGACCTCAAGAGTCCTTGCAGCTTCCCCCTTTCCCTTCTTGGAATTCTCCTGCCACCATGTAAGAAAACCCTGGCTAGACCCTGCTTGATGAGAGAAGCAGTCAAATAATAATCAACAATATTAATAAATAAGAATCTGAATGTTAGCTATTAAGTGAATCACTAAGGCCAGCTCACATTCAAGAAAAGAGGAATTAGGCCCCATCTTCTGATGGGGAGTGGCAGGTCCCATCGTAGAAGAGCCCACAGAATGGGAGTTTTTGTTTCGTCATCTTTGGAAAATGCCATCTGACATTCTCAGTGATGTTAAGAGGAGGAGGAGTGGTGGGTAGAGCCAGGCAGAAGAGGGCCCAAGCAAAATGGATCTTCAATGGAAAAAGTTCAACTAGCAGCACGAGAGCTGTCTGTCTCAGAGATGGAAGGAGATGGTCCGTCCTTCACATCTCAGGGGCACAGGTCCTGTGTGCAGGGGATGGTGGGAGGTGGCACCAGGTCAAAGCAATTCATCCACTCTTTGCTGACCACCCACTCAGCCAAGTGAGAGGAGTTTTAAGATAGATGAATCAGAGCGTACTAACTCACCACAACCGTAGCAAGCAGTGAAAGGTGGCAAACGTAAGCTAAGACCTCAGTCACAAAGGCACCCAGAGTGAGTGTCTGGTCCAAACAAGAGAAGCTTTGAGCAGTAAGGTTTTATTCTAGGCCTTACTTCACATAGGGGCTAAGGCTGATAATGAGCCTTCTGCTGTACTAATAGTCATAATGACTACTAACATTTATCGAGCACTTATGTTGCATCAAGGCACTGGGCTAAGCACTTCACATATATTAAATCCCTGAGAGCTGGTCCTAACATTATAAGCATTTTTCAGAAAAGGTACTGTAGTGTAGAAAGGTCATAAGTCTAGTAATTGTAGTGCCACACTCGTACATGGGGTTCAGCCTGTCCTACTTTCTAGAGCCAAGTTCTCCCAGTCCAGCCTGGGACAAGTCACACAGCTAGTAGCAAGGGGCAGAGCTGAGATGAAAACCCAAGCCATCTGATTAGATGCAAGCATTTTTCCAGTATGAATTTCTGCCTTCTGTGACCAGCCTAAGAGCAAGGTGGGCCAGGCCTCCAAGGAATTCATTCTACAAATGCAATGGCTAAGAGCTATTCAAGGGAAGGTCAGGAGATATGGGGGGAGCTGACTGGGAGGAGTGGGGACGAGTCGGAGGTTTCTAGGTTGGGAAGCTGGGTGGATGTGTTGCCGCTACCCAAGATAGGGAATGCTGGAGAAGAAGGGGGTTCGTGGAGAGGAGCATAATGAGTTTAGTATTGGACATTTTAAGTATGGGGGAGTGTTATTTATTCACTTTTTGAACACGGAGTGCAAAAGAATGCCATCTCTCTCTTGGATTCCCTACTTTAAAAGACAGAAAAAAGCTATTAAAGACAATTTGAGTCAAGCAATTTCAGGCCCCAAATATAGAACATGGGATTTCATACATGGAAGGGATCTTAAAACCCATGCAGCACAAATCTCTTCATTTTACAGATAAATAGATTGAGGCTCAGAAAGGTTAAATGTTTTACCCAAGGTCATGCATCCAGTGTGAATGAAGTAAGGGTCATTTGCCAAGTCACAAATTGCCAGGAATTTTTTTTATTCCTTCTTTTACTTGGAAATACATGAACATTTTAAATCCCCAAACAAGAACTGCAGCTATTTGGGGAAGAACCAAAAAAAGCCCCACCATGGTTTGTGCTCTGCATGCAGCTCTGAAGGAGCTGTTAGCCAATCACTGCAGTTGCCATAGCTCAGCTCACATCCTACATAAATCCCCTGACAGCAGCAAAAACTCAGTGCAAAGAGCCGGCTTATTTTGAACAACGTTCAAAACCAGACAGAAAGAGGAGGAGACAGAAATCATCATTTATCATTTGGGACAAAAGGCACAGTTGGTGAGAAAATCTGATTTCCAATCATTTAAAGGGTATTAAAGTAAAAGAGAGAGAGATCTGGCAAGATGTGTCTGAGGAGGATTTTTTTTTAAATGAAAACAGCACATGGTGGGCTTAGTTACTGTATGGATTTAAATCAGATGTGATGCTAAATCTATATGCCAAAGGAGAGCATGGAAGTCCTGTGGCTCACTGAATTCCCTCATTCAATCCCAACTCAATATTATTTTATTAGCTTGTTATTGATATTTTGATTCATGGAACAGTGTTAAAATGCACTACATAAACATGAACACAATGGAAGCGATTATCTGAACAACAACCAGAAAACACCCTAACACAAGGATAATCTAGGTGGCATCATCAAACTTCTTAGACCATCACAGTACTTTTTTTCATTAAGCTCTTGGGAAATAAAATAAAGAAAGGAGGTCAATACAGAAGCTAGGTGAGTTGATATGGGGGAGCCAAATAAAAATAAATATTTCTTTGAGTTCTTTTCTCAGTAGGTAGCATATTTGTTCCCAAATTAATTGCATGTAATTAAAGTGGTCAAAACGCTTAAGACCTCATGAGCAGCAGCCAAAGCTTTCATATACAGACCTCATTGGATCTGAACTCAGCGCTTGCAGTAAAGAGACGGGAGGATTGATTGGTCATCCTGTCCTCATCCACACCCCTGTTAATATGGCCAAGTAAGAATTCTTCATGCTCCTCTCGCCCCATCCCATCAAATCCTGTCATTTTGGCCTTTATTCATGAATGTGGAAGAAGAAGAGAAAATACAAAAGGAAGAAGACACAGCAAGAAGAGGGTTCAAGGGAAAGCAAAGAAACACCTGAAACATTGGTTCCCAGGAACTCTACTCTAAAAATGGTAGTTCCATAGTCTAGAAACTTTGCTCCTATATGCATAGTCTCTCCTATGCCAAGGGAAGGCCACATTCTGTTTAGATTCTTAAACATGTAAAGAAATGAGTTATGTCCCTGTGACAAAAATCATTAGTTGTCCACTAAAATGCTTGTTCCCCTTCAACAGTATAAACTTGACACACAGAACTACATTTCCCAGTATCCCCTATTATCTAGCTGTGGCCATATGACCAACGGAATGAGAGCAAAAATGAAGTATGCCATTCTGGGTCAAAACTTTTAAGAAGCAGGAATGTCTTTACCATACTCTTTCCCATTCCGTGGCTACATTCAGGTAATGAAGATAAGAGCCTAGGGTATAATGAAACTATAAGGTGGAAGAAGCCAGGGCCCTGAATCACTATGTAGAAAAAAACCAATCATTAATAAGAAATAACCAACTGGAATATTAATGGGCTAGAAATAAACTTCTATTATACTAGGGTTATTATCCATGTTGTGATCATTTCACAGAAACAGAATGGACCACCACCTAAAATTTTGTTTGGTTATTGAGAGTGATGATTCTATACATGCATCAAGAACATATGAAAATATTTACTACTTCATATACTGAAGCTTTCTGGAGAAAGCAGATAAGCTCCCAGGAAGGTCAGAAAATGACTTGAGAGAAAAGGAAGAGGAAACTGGTTTGGAGTTTAATGGTGGTTAGAAGTCAGAGCTAGAGTGAGCCAGGGATTGCATGGTTTGATCTTCCCACAAGCACCAAAGGAGGGAGTGCCCAGACTTTGTTATTGGATTGCCCAGATATGCAGTAGAAGGGGAAGGCAAAGTGGTGGCCTTGAAAACTGTCAGCAGTTATACATCAACAATTGAGTTCAACTATTACAATTTACCATCAATGTTTAGCTGATGACTAGATTCTGCCATGTCTCATTTAATTGAATGAACTTGTATAAGTAAGCGATTATGGTGCTCTATGAGGCTTGTAGCCTAAAACCTGTAAGAGAAGTAAAAGGTGTATTGAATGTCTTGTCTAAGGAACCAGCATTGTGTATTTTGAGAAGTAAAATGAGTGCCTTGGTCACTCTCAATATCATCTGGAACTAACTAAACTTGAGGGGGATAAGGAATGTATTGGTGAATCCTTGTGTTATGGCTTTAGGATGTACAGAGACATTTGTGATATTCATTTACACTTTGACGATCTATGAGGCAAAAGCTTCCCAGGATTCCTTACCCTAAAGAGGGCATCTTTGGACAAGGAATTGCTGTTGCTGCCATTGGCCAAGCCAGGTAATGGCCCATGAGTGTACAATTTGCAAATGGGGCTAACTGCTGGCTAGGGCATTCATTGCTAAGAACTGCCTGAAGTTCAACCAATTGTGCTGAGGTATCATCACTGATCAGGTAAGATCTGGCTAAGGGATGAAAAGCAGCAGTTCTTCCACAAGTTCCATCATATGTGATGGTGGCAATACTATACATAAAGTGTATAAAGTCCCATTGTTGTTCATTCAGTTGGCCCCAGATGATGGCGTCTTGGAGAGGGGTGACCTCCTCCAGGACCATAGCATCTGACAAAGAACTGAGGACAGGGGAAGTAACCACCTCCTCCATGTGGAATATACCAGAAGACCTAGGTTTGACTCCATCTGATAGCAAGGAGACCTCAGTGGCCACACTGAGTTTGCAGGGTGCTTTTCATGACCCAAGGCATAATGAGCAGCTGGGTATGAGGGTCATACGCTCAGGACCTATGAGTGTCTTCATCTTCAGAAGTTCCTGTGTGGCCAGCACTTCTCTCTAATGGTATATATCACTGGGGCAAAGAGGGCACTTATTTGTACCAGAAGGCGCTGGCAATTTATGGTCATCATGGGTGGTCCAGAGACTCCAGGAGTCATGAAAGAAGACTGCTAAAGACTTTACAACGAAGGAGTCTTTGAGGGGCCACTAACAGGAGTGCATGCTTTATGGCAATTTGGACAGACTCTGGAGCTTTTGTTGTCAAGGTGGGTTAGTTTGTAAGTAACAGCATAAATTGGCTTAAGTAAAACTCGTAAATGAGGAACTAATTACCCCCAGAATCCATAAAAAGTCTAAAAGATATGGAACTTGCCTTAACATTGTGGGCACTGGATGGTCAATGTCTGTTTCCTGACAATGTCAGGAATTTAATTGCGGTGACAGGGCTCAGTACTATGCGTGAAGCAATGGCCCATTCCCTTTATGTGAGCTCCTTTGTGTTTGTATGTCCTAAATAAATGTGTCAAATGAATATCCTCAGAGGAGGATGTCCTCAGTCTGATGTCATGCCTATGCTCTTGAAGACCCTGCTTTTAATTAACGTTAGCCTCACAGACAAAATTCACCTTTATTTGACATGTTTTTCTCCATCGGCAAAAACGGGAACTATGAAAAGGTGTATTTAGTTTCCACAGCTAGTTGTTTGTATGATTACTTCACACCACAAAGCAGAGTCTGAGAAAGGGTGGCCTCTGAATCCACTGACCAGCTGCATGGTAGCTTGTTTTCTGTTTCATGCTATCCTTGTCTGTAGTGGTCACTTCCAATTCCTTTGGAAACTTGCCATCCAAGTTTCTTAATGCTTCCAACTAAGTTTGTAGTAGCTTTGGAAACTTACAGGAAGCAGGATTTATACAAAGGTGGAGAGGAAGGGTTGAAATTTTCCTTCATTCTATGACTAACAACTTTCCTAAGGAGGAGACAGGAAGCTGATGACATGCTTTATGCATTTGTTTCCTGTTAGAACATTTGTTTATTGACATATGGCTGAGAGGTGCTGCCATTGATGAAACCTTGGCCTGTGGAATGAAGCCAGCCTAAACTTTCCACTGGGCAAAACTTCTAGCTCTTGAATCTGGGATCCAGACCAATAGTGTCCACTTACAGAACACCTCTGACACAGGAAGAAAAGAAAAGCACTTTGTGCAAAAGTCAACCATGAAGACTCAAGCTCAGTACAAATATTGCTGACAAGAGTTTTTTAGATTTTTGTTTAATGCTTTCTTCCTGTAATGCCATTTGCATAGTTCAGAGTATGGAAGTTAATTTCTAATTATGCAGGCTGCTCATCGTTTTCTTTAGAAAATAAAATTAAGTACTGCCCCTGGACTCATACAACTGGCATATATTCTTGGTGCATCTGCCATGTTATTTAATGTCCCAACAAGGCCCAACTATTTAGGGCCTTGAAGTTGTTTTTCCTGTGATTGGCTCTGGTTGCCACACCCCATTTCTCGGGAAAATAATTTTCATGGCCCAAGTTTGCTGCTGGAAAATACAAGATCTCATAAAGTAGGATCGCAGAAGCGCCTATTACTTGTTAAGTAGGGAAATTAATGCAGAGTTAATTCCTTCACAGTTCATTACATCAGTTAGGAAACTCTTCTCTTCCTTCTGAGGATGCAGTGGGGTTATAGGCATAAGAGTAGACAAAACTGAGTTTAAATCCTGCCTGTACTACTTCATCTCTTGCTAGCTATTTGACCTTGGGCAACTTAACCCCTCTAAGTCTCAGTTTCCTGCGCTGAAAAATGAGGATGATGGCAGTATCTGCCTCAAAGGATTATTGTGAAGAGTCTGAGAGACAATGTATGTGTTCTTTGTTGTCCAGGGCTGATCAGCCCCACTTCCTATTGAAACCCAGAGACAGCCTTAAGTTCTTTCCTGGAGGGGGATAGGGAGAGGGACTGGGCAGAAAGCTGAAATTGTCTACAAGTTTCCTGGCTTCAGTTTACAAAAGCTTAATCCACTAGGATCTAGGGGAACCGAGAGCCTCTGGAATGCAGAACAAAAGTTTGAGGGAAAAAATGAAAGAAGAAAGATTTCAGGACAAAACTGGAGCAAGATTCCTCTAAGCAGAGTTGAGGGGATGAAAGGAAAAGAGCAGACAGTAGAGGTTCTGTTAGTGTGGGCTCTGAACCCTGATACTCAGGAGGAAAGGGCCAGGCCCTCTCCAGGAGAGATAAGGGTTTGTCCTTCTAAGCAATCACACTTGCTTGTCCTAAGTGATCCTGTCTAAAATGTGTTGCATTCTTTCCTCCTTCTAGAACAAAGCACTTTTTCTTATTGGCTTAGTCATTATGCACATTCATTACTGGGCAGCTCTAGTGAGTGATGCCTTCAGGTTCTTTCAAAATCCACAGGGCCGTTTACCTCTGCATTCCATGGCCCCAGACTACTATGCTAACTAATGCTTGAATCTTCTTTTCCCACTTCCCCCCCCCATCATCGGCAGTCTCTTGTCCAATGTCCTTTCCTGCCTGGAGTTAGTTAGTATGTCTCCTTATAGGGAGCTCCTCTCCTTTATTCTAATTTGCTATTATACACTTCATGTGAGCTAAGAAATGAAATAAAAATTTCTTAGAATTGGAAGGTAAGCAGATTCTGAGAGATCGAGGAAAGTTGTGATACATTTTAGAATATGTGTTTTGACTGTGTTGAGGGCTGAACTGTGTCCCCTCCCCCCATATTCCTATGCTAAAGTCCTAACCCCCAATGTGACTATATTTGGAGATAGGGCATATAAAGCGGTAATAAAGATTAAATGAGGTCATAAGGGTAGGGTCCTAATCAGATAAGACTGCTGTTCTTATAAAAAGGCGGAGATACCAGGGGCTCACCCTCTCTCCATATGCACACAGAAGAAAGACCATGTGAGGACACAGGGAAAAGGCAGCCATCTACTATCTGGGAAGAGAGGACTCACCAGAAACCAACTCTGTTGGCACCTTGATCTTGAACTTCCAGTCTCTACAAGTGTGAAAAAATAAATGTTTGGTTTTTAAGCCACCCTATCTTTGGTATTCTGTTATAGCAGCTTGAGAAGACTAATACAGACTACATAAGAGGCTGTTTTTGAAGAGTTGGGTGCCAACTTTCAGCATCCTGCCTGTGTTATATCAGAGTGGAGCTGCTGGATAAGTAAGAAGCTATTTTTCAAATGTAGTATTATAAAGAGAAAATTAACGGAGATGCTCCACTATGTGACCTATTGAAAAGTATTTTGTGGCCGGGCTCGGTGGCTCAGTCTGTAATCCCAGCACTTTGGGAGGCCAAGGCGAGTGAATTGCTTGAGCCCGCAGGTTCAAGACCAGCCCGGGGAACTTGGCAAGACCTCGTCTCCACAATCAATCAAAAATTAGCCGGGCATGGTAGCACGCACCTGTAGTTCTGGCTACTTGGAAGGCTGAGGCGGAAGGATCGCCAGAGCCCAGCAGGTTGATACTGGAGTGGCCGTGAGTGTGCCACTGTACTCCAGCCTGGGCAACGGAGACTCCAACTCAAAAAGAAAGAAAAGTATTTTGTAAGGTAAAAGTCCAGAGCCATAGTTGATCTTCATCTGCATACTTGTACAATAAGTCCTATTGGTCAGTGTATAGTGCAACTGGTTAGAACACTGGTGATACAAATCTAAGCAGTGAAATACCATTTTAGTATGAAGTCACTTGAGCGACCATGTTTTAATTAAACTCCAAATACACTTCTGCAGTCATCATCACTAGTTTTCCCAATGCATCATCAAAAAATGCAATTTTTGGAGGGGTTCTCATTGCAAGACCTTCTTGCAAAGGTGCAGAAGATAAATTCAAACTGCAAGAACTGTCTGGAAGCTTAATAGCTTAATAGCAAAAATAGCTGTGTTGAGATAAATGTTATTAGCCATTCAGATGGGTCCCATCCTCACTGCCGTATGCTTTTTGTTATTGTTTTTAAAAAAAACAACTAGCTAGTTAATCCTATTCATACATTACTTAACTCACAAAGAAGCAAATAACAAATCTTAATTTTTTTTCTGAATTCTTCTAGATCAGAAATGGCCAACTACAGATCACATGCCAAATCCAAATCCAACCACAGCCTGTTTGTGTAAGGCCTAGACCTGAGAATGATTTGCACATTTTTAAAGGGTTGCAAAAGAAGTAACAATAGAAACCTTATGTGACTGGAAGAGCCTAAAATATCCATTTTATGACCCTTTACAGAAAAAGTTTGCCAGGTGGTAAAGTATTGACTTTGGGACAAGCCCTAGGAATGGCATTTATATGAAATCACAAAATGGGACTAAATGTACAAAACTCCATATACCTTCATTGTTCTTCAAATGAAAATATCAAATAATCAATCTTCACTAAAACAAATAGTCTATGGAAAAGTAAACATATTGGGGGAAAGCGTTTGTGGCTAATTATTGATATATCCCTTCCAGTGCAGACAGTGTGTTAATGGTTCCAGCATCAGAGCAGGGAAGGGAATAGAAAGGCGCAAAGGTAATGATCCAAAGAGATAAATTGGTTACAATTGATGGCAAATCAAAGAAAATTCAGTAGAAACACGTTCATATTAGGCCTTGCTAGAAGGCATGCGTCTTGACCAAATAGATCATAGATGTTAAAATCTGCTATTTAATTTGGTTGAGAAAAAAATCAGAAACTAAAAACATTTGCATTATTCTTGGGTGGCTCTTTTGATAACAGAAATCTGTTTTTCATCAAGGACAAGTGTGCTGAAAAACTTGTATTTATATTGTAGAGGTTGAACTGCAAAAGGAAAGTTTTAAAAATAAAGACTGCTTTTGCTGTGAACAGCCATCCCATGCAGAAGGTAAAGAACAAAAGAGCATTCCTTTTCACTAAGTTCTTCATTGGGATCAGTGATGGAGTATGCCGCATGTTATTTTGGCTCAAAGTCAAATATACCAAATGAGCAAAAAATGTAAAGAGGTAATTAACATTAAGAAATAAAGATATGAGGAAATTGTTATAAAGAAGACTTACAAAGAAATGCAAATTTCTTTGAAACAGGGTCTCTCTTTGTCACCCAGGCCAGAGAGCAGTGGTGCAATCATAGCTCACTTCAGACTCAACCTCAAGCAATCCTCCAGTCTCAGCCTCCCTAGTAGCTGGGACTACAGGTGCATGCCACCATGCCTGGTTAATTTTTTTTAAATTTTATTGTAGAGATGGGATCTCACTATGTTGCCCAGGCTGATCTTGAACTCTGTGACCTCAAGTGATCCTCCTACCTTGACCTCCCAAAGTGCTGAGATTACAGGTGTGAGCCTCTGCACCTGGCCAAGAAATGCAAATTAAAGTAATTTTGAGCTGTCATTTTATGCTTACATCAAATTAGCAAGATTTTTTTAATGGCAAGAACATTGTGTGCTGGCAAAGTTGGGGTAAACTGGTACACAGCTACTACTCATACTAAGTGTCAGAAGATTTTTCCTTCCCTTTGACATAGAATGCTCACTTTGGAGGAATTAATCTTTAAAACTAAATTAAGAGAAGAAAAAATATCTTGAATCAACAAAGATGTTCACTACTACCATACACACACACACACACACACACACACACACACACACACACGCAATGGAAATACCAAATGTCCAAAAATGGGAGACATGAATAAATAAATGATGTCACATTGACTGCAGAGAATGTTATATAGCCATTAAATCCTAATAATAAAAGACCATGAAGTAGCATGAAAAAGTATTTGAGGATATCGTCAAGTCATAAAGCAAGTCAGAAATACAAGAGTATGTATAGTATGTTTATAACTATTAAATGTGTTCTGTGAACAAAAACTTAAAAGATACCCCCCAAAAAACATCATATGGGGGTAAGTTTGTAAGAGTATGGATGATTTCTTGGCTCCAATTTTTTCTTTCTTTTCTTTTCTTTCTTTCTTTTTTTTTTTTTTAGAAAGCAAGATTTACTGAGAGGACAGAAAAGCCCCCACAATGGAAGGGGACCTGGAGAGGTTGCCAATTTGGAGCTGAAACCTGGTGCTTATATAGCCCTAAGACTAAGTCAGTTGGTTGGTACTTGGCAGCTAACTGATTGGTTTGCACTTAGCTGTTCTGATTGGTCCATACTAAGGACCAATTGGCAGGAGGTAGGGGCCTAATGGTGAGTTGATTGGCTGCTTTTTGATCCCAGCAGTGAGTACTTAAGCTCTAGCTGGAGAGGCTCACAGGGAGCTTGTTTACCAAGCCGAGACTGAGAGGCCTGCCAGGATTCCGCTACATTGTTCCCAGAGGACTTGTCTGTCTGTCTCTCTAGCCTTTCTCTAGCTATCTCCTGTCTCTCAACCACTAAGAAAACAACTCAAGAGATACAGTATATGTTAAGTTTTCCCTGTTAAAGAAAAAGCTTGCTGAGCTACTTGCATGTGGCTATGAGTATTCTGCTAAATGAACCTAGACCCACCGGAATTTAATGCAACCCATCTTGAACTTGTTTGAAACTCAACTTTCTAGCTGAGTGATGAAACACCTAAAAGTAGCCACCGACAGAGAAGAGTTTAAAATCTGCTTTATGAGCCAGGCAGAGAGTGAACTCAGAATCTTGCTTCATTTAATGTACTTTCTCCTTTTTCGTTCAATATCAGGACCTTTATTTCTGCTAAAAGAGTCTGCTGAGCTAGTATTTCAGTGTTGCCAGGCAAAAAAATAAATTCAGCTTTGTTTCAAACTGCCATTTAGTAGTCTTTTTTTTTTTTTTTTATCCTTTGCATCTCATTACAATGGGATGTATTATCTAGAGCTCCTGCTACTTTTGGGAAACTGTCTGCCATGGTAGCTTCCCTCTCCCTGGTAAGGATTGCAATGACAACTGACTGCAATAACGTGAGCCCTTACTGCTTCCAGGATAAAGTCAGCCATTGAAAACACACCATCCTAACACTAAGCAATCCTTCCTCTTGAGAAATGTTCCCAAGCGGTTGGCCCTAACAGCCAACCCGGGACTGCCAAATATACCTAAGGACCATTAGAAAGTCTCCCTTCCTTTAAAGAAAACTCTCACATTAATAGAATGCTTACCAATCAGAGACTGTCTCAATATTTTCTCACTTTATGCTATAAAACTGACTTTCCTCTCTACCTTTGAACTCCTGCTGAAATGGAAGGGACCTGCATAGGAGTTGCTTTGCTGCAAGCTGATGAGCAAAAAGCCTTTATTAATTTTGCTTCAGATTTAGTTTTGCTTTTGACGTTTTGTTTTGACAGTTTTTCTAATCTTCAAGTAATTAAGATGATACAATTGAGAAGGAATAAAAACCCAATGGTTCTGTTGAATTACAACACAAAACCCTATTAGAGGAAACCAAAACTAAACTTTTAGAAGCTTAATTATGAAACAACTGAAGATGAAGACAAGATGAACCACAATTTAAAAAACTTAGGAATGTAAGATTTCGATCACCTCTCAAAACTATTCAAATTAGAGAGAAACATTTGACTCAAATCAGGGATCATTGTACCAAGATTTCTTTCCCTCTGGGCTCATCTAGAATTTCACCAAAGTTCTTTAATTCCTGTTTTTGTTTTGTTTTGTTTTGTTTTGTTTTGTTTTGTTTTGTTTTGTTTGAGTTGGAGTCTCACTCTCTCGCCCAGACTGGAGTGCAGTGGCCGCTCCCGGCCACCGCAGCCTCGACCTGCTGGGCTCTGGCGATCCTTCCGCCTCAGCCTTCCGAGTAGCTGGAACTACAGGCACCCGCTACCACGCCCGGCTAATTTTTTGATTTATTGTAGAGATGAGGTCTCACCAAGTTGCCCAGGTGGGTCTCGAAACCGCAGGCTCAGGCAGACCACTCACCTCAGCCTCCCAAAGGCGCAGGATTACAGGCTGAGCCACCGAGCCCGGCTTTTAATTCCTTTTTTTATGTCCATGTGCAGTTCCTCTGACTTCTCAGTCACCTCTTTCTTGTTATGGTCGAAGTGGCAGAAAGCCACAGGACCACAGCAGACTCACCGTCAACATTTAATGAGCAGTCAACAACATATCCCCACTCTCTTCTCTCTGCCCCCATCCCCCACCATCATGTCTCTGATTATGAAGTTTCCTTCTCAAAGAAAGCCTGCTAAAAATGCTCACACTAATCTGTAGGTAACTGACAATTAGTGTTAAACCTTGTGGCAGGTTCAACTGTGTCTCTCAAAAAACATGTCTCAGTCCTAAACCCTGATGTGTGTGGATGTGACCTTATTTGGAAATAAGATATTTGCAGATGAAATCAAGTTAAGATGAGGTCATACAGGATTAGAGTGGGCCCTAAATCCAATGACAAGTGTCCTTATAAGGAGAGAACGAGATTTAGAGGAACAGAAAGACATATAGGAAAGAAGATCATGTGATCAAAGAGGCAAAGATGAAAGTTATGCATCTATAAGCCAAGGGATATCAAGAATTGCAGGGAGCCACCAGAAGCTAAGAGAAAGGCATAAAAGAATCTTTTTCAGAGCTTTCAGAGGGAGCACGGTCCTGCAGGCACCATGATTTCAGACTTCTAGTCTCCAGAACTATGAAAGAATATATTTTTGTTGTCTAAAGCCACCAAATTTGTAGTATTTTGTTATAGCAGCTGGCAAAAACTAATACAACCCTCCTAGGCTATTTGCACTTAAAAGAGATGTAGCTCTGATGATGGAATTGCAAGAATCAATCAGCTGGTGGGGAAGGCTTTTGAAGTGTCATAGGGCCTGTGGGTAAACACCCTTAAAACACACTAAGTATTTCAAGGGAAAAACCAAACTCTTGAGGAGATGTAGGAGTCTATGTGGTCACAACAGTTGTGAGGAGAGAGAGGAAAAGACATTTGAAGTGTTATCAAATACTACTTACACCTGGTATGACTGAACATATAATTTGCTATCAATTACTAATTTAGAAACCCATTACTCATCTAGCAGGTTAAATTAGCTTACTCCCCTAAGTGTCTTCTTTACTTTTTTCTCTCTTCCCTTGACCATTTTATTAAGAAACTCCACTAGAGAGTAGGCAAAGAAAAAGGAGAAAGTAGTCCCTATAGGCTGTTAGTAGCCATGAAAAGATTATTTATTGATTCACTAATTTGATTTTGTTTTTAGTATATTTTTCCCTTCCCCAAAGAAGAAAAGCTTTTGTATTCCTAGGGGATGGGAAAGTTGTGCAGGCTAAAGGAGAGATGTTGTTACATAGCAGAAAGCAGGGAGCACATACACTCTGTGGGATTTACTTTCAAATCCTTGAGGTCATTGAGGCGATTAAATTAGATCCTAGAAAGGAGGGTAAAGGAATGATACTCTTATGTTGATGTTGGGAGGTTCCAAGAATGAAAGCAACTAAATCAGAGAGGGAGAAGGCAACTCCTAGTCGGGAATGGAATCCTGATCCCTAACTTGGCGAGAACCTCAGTGGAGAGAGGCTGAGGAACCACACAGGACATAAGCCATTCGAGGAACCACACATAGACATGAACCACTCGCCAGAAGTTCCAACAAGGATCTCCAGTGGCTACTTGATGTGGAAGCAACCTAAACTTTTAAAAGGGCACCAGTAATCATCTAATATAAAAACCATACTTCATCATAGCCCAAGAGAGGGAGCAATAAGGACCTGTCCATACCTAAGGAAGTATTTCTCACAGCCCAGGCAAGGTGGAAACTAGAGTCAGATTTGAGGTGATTTTAGAAAAATAAAGAATGCAAAGAAATATCTCTTATGCACTCAAGTTTGTGGATTAAAGGAAGAAGATTTAGTGAAGGGGCTGAGGGAGTTAATTATTAAAATCAGCTTGAGGGTTTATATGTGGATTTTAGTTTTGCAGTGGTTTTCCTGAGCCAAATTAATACAGAGAATTAGGAACTGACATAAATACAATTGTCCTTCATTTGTGAAGAGTTTTATTGCAACCAAATGACTGAGACTCTGCCTGTGTGGGAGCACTCAAGTGTGCCAAAACCTTGTTCTATGACTACTAAAGCACTCACCCACAAAATAGCTCTCTGGAAACTGAACTCCTAATGGCCATGTTAGAAACTCTGAAATGAAAAGGATTTAGTGTTCAGGCAGTAAAAGCAGGCTTCCTACTCACCTGCTATCCCATGATTGGTAGATGCCCAGAGCAAAATTCAACTCAGTTTAGTGTGGGTCACACAGGGCAATGTGTGGCCATAGGTTGCACTGACCTGTGGATGAGACAGCAAATTCCCTATTAAAAAGTGTTAAAATTGCTCATAGTTTTGAAATATGCTTTAAAACACAGTTTTAAATAAACCTTTTTTATTTTTTAAAACTTGCAGATGTATAGAGGACTCTGATTTAGCATTTTTCTGTGAGTGCTAATTAGAGGGCAACATTAAGGTAGATGATTATGGAAATCAATACAGCCAGAATTTGGTTATGGAAAAAATAATAATCTATGTTTGGGAATGAAATCACTAGAGGAGTTCAACTTCTGATATGACAGCATGAAGAGCTCCATGGACTCACTCTACTAAACAGTGAAAATCTTTTTAAAAACAACCATTTAATTCTCTAGAAATGGGCCTATGAGAATATAGCAAATGAAAAAAACATTTATTCAACAAAATCTGCTAAAACTTGGTGAGAATTCTAAGGGTCTGTGGTATGTAAACCAAAACCTATGGCTTCCCTTCCACTTCCCAACTAAGTGAGATGGAAACTCCATTTCACACTGGTACAACCAAGAATGCAGGACTCACTCTTTCTCTGTTCCCAGCCAGAGGGCTATCTACAAGGAGAAGCAGGACAATTAGCATTTCACATCTTGCCCCCAGCTAGCTGTGGGTCAGTATAAATTCCAAGTGAATAAAGCAAAGACGTGTGTGATCTCTTTTGCCCAGCTCTCACTCATGGAATAGAAGTTTTATCTTGAATTCAATGCCACTAAGAACAATGAAGCCCCAATTGTCCTTGTCCTATCTCATGAGGCAGGATTTTCACACAAGTATAAGTAAGTTTAGGAGACTGAGACTATTACCCTTACAAGTGTTCATCCCCTAAAGCAGAGATGTCACTCAGGGAGAAACAAGTCAACAAGTCATTGACTCTACCACCAGCACCTGAGGCATTACTAAGAGAGTTTCCCACGGGGGGGGGGGGGGGCAGGCCATAGAACAGGGAGTTCCAAATCCCATTCTGGAGGAATCGACTTCATTTGGAACAGAGAGCAGAGAAGCTCAAGCCTAAGGACACTCTCAAAAACAGTGGAAGTTGTGCTGAAAGGCAATTAGGAAAAGATTGGTAGTTTCACTTAAGATATACATTAAATTGTAGGCAAACTAAGTTGCTGGAGAAAAATGGGGAAAGATAGCTGGGAAGTGCTCTTCTGAGGTCAGAACAAATTGAAAATACTAAACTCAGGAAGTATCCCTTTTAAGGAGCCCAAATTTGATTGGATTAGTTTGAGGAGTGATGTCAGTACATTGTTGAAAACAATAGAACATGCAGCTGACAATTATAAAAGCATAACAGTTGAGTGAAATCAGAAAAAAACAGAGTCTTGCCAAAACCACTATCATCCCAGGGTTATTGTGGGCATACTCAAGACTGAACCCTCTGAGGAGCAACATCAGAGACTCACACTATGGGGATGGGAGTGAGTAGACCTCACTAAAATAATCCGTAAGTCATTAAATAAGTAAGCAAGCAAGTAACAATAACAAGCCTTGGAGTCACTGGGGAAGGGGGTACCAATACCTGTTTGCTACAATATGTTATCTAAGTATTCAAAGAAACAGAAAAGTATGACCCATATGTTGCAGGGGGAAGCAAGCAACAAAAGTTGCCTGTGAGGGTGACTAGATGTCAGATTTAACAAAGACTTTAATAAGCCATTATAAACGTATTCAAAGAACTAAAAGAAATCAAAATTATAGAAGGAAAGTATGGAAACAATGTTGCATTAAATGGAAAATGCCAATAAAGAAAAATTATATAAAGAACCAAAAGGAAATTCTGAAGTTGAAAAGTAAAATAACTGAAATGAAAAATACACTACAGAAGTTCAATAGAAGATATGAAATGGCAGATGAAAGAATTAATGAGCTTGAAGATAAATCAGTAGAGATTATCCAATCAGAAGGAGAGAAAAAAGAATAAAGAAAAGTGGAAAAAGCTTCAGAGAAATATGGGACACCATTAAGTGCACCAACAGCTGGGTAGTGATAATAACAAAAAGAAAGATGACTAAGCAAGAAGCAGAAAACAATAGCTGAAGAAATGATAACTGAAAATTGACCAAGTGTATTGAAAAATATTAATCTATACATCTGAGAATTAAAAGAAAGTCCAGTTAAGATAAACACAGAGATCTACAAAAGGCACATCATAGTAAAAATACTGAAAGCCATAGACAAGGAGAAAATCTTGGAAACAAGAAAAACGATCACTATATGGGAACCACAATAAGATTTGCTAACTTCTCATCAGAAACAATGGAGTCTGAAAGGCAGTAACACATTCAAAATATGTAACAGAACTTTAATCCACATGACAAAGAACATCATTAACAACAATCATGTAATTATAAACAACAGCGTAAATGCATATTTACTCACCTTTCTTTTAAAAATCAATATTGTTAAGCAATATCGCATATAATGTATCATTGAGCCTATAACATATAAAAATGTAATATAGTTGTCAATAACCACACAAAGAAAGTGAGTGGTAGCAAAACTGCACTGGGCTAAGGAAATGATTCCAAGTGGTAACAGGAAACCACAGAAATGATAAATAAGATGATAAATATACCAAAAGCTACAAATATATACTTGTTTATCTTTCTTCTTTTAGATTCCATAAAACACATAAAATTATCTAAAGTAACAATTATGACAGTGTATCATTGGGTTTGTAACATTTGTAGATTTAATATGTATAACAGTAATGCCACAAAAAAAAGGAAGGGCATAGAATTATAGAGGAATAGCATTTCTACGTCTTACTAGAGCTAAGCTAAAATAAATTTGAAGTTATTTCTGATGAATGACTAATAAATATATTAGAAAATCATTTAAAAATGAAAATGCTACATTAGAAAATATTCACTTAATGCTGAAGAAAGTAGTAAAGCAAGAACAGAGGAACAAGAAAGACATAAAGACAGGAGACATATAGAAAAATGTAATACGGCAGATATAAATCTAACTATGTCATTAATAAAATTAAATGTGAATTCATTATTAAGCAATCTAATAAAAGAAGATTGAAAAACCGGATTTAAAAACAAGATCTAATTATATGCTATCTACAAAAGAAACTATTAGGATTCAAGTATTCAAAATAAATTGAAAGTAAAGGTATGCAAAAAGATATATTATGCAAATAACAACCACAAGAAAGCTGGAGTGGCTCTACTAATATGAGGAGAAACCCCCCAAAAAACAGAGTTAATTTTTGGAGGGCAGGCCCTTTGTAGCACAGGCTTTCCCTGCTAGATAAGTGTTCTAGGAACCCATCGGCATCAGTGGAACAGCTAGCATTGTTGTGAGAGACTGCATTCGACTTCAGAGAATGTTTTTGGAGATTCTTCCAACTCATTTGCCCATTCCATGATGAGCAATTTACAAGGGCACCTGCCCACACTCTGCTGAGTGTTCTGCAGTTGTTGTTTTTAACCAAAAAACGGCATGACTCCTGTGCCCCATACTCCCTACTCAGTCTGTCTCGCCCTAAGCAACTTTTTCTTGTTTCCCCAGATGAAAAAAGTTCTCAAAAGGAAATGTTTTGCCAATGTGGAAGAGGTGAAACAAAAAACAGCAGAAGCACTAAAAGATATCAAAACTGATAAGTTCAAAAACTGTTTTGAGCAGTGGAAAAAGTATCTCAATTGTTGTATTGCATCCAAGAGTACTTTGAAGGTGATACAAGGTAAGAATACACAATTTTTAATAAGTAAATTTCGGGGTTTTTGGGGTCCCCCTAGCATATGGCAAAATAGACCTTAACACACACAAAAAAAATTACTAAGGATCAAGATAGACATGTTATAATGATTTTTTTAAAAAAATCAATTCATCAGGAATATATAACAAGTATAAACAAATATGCACCTAACAGCAGAGAACCAAAATACCTGAAGCAAAAGCTGATAGAAATAGATAATGTAACAATAAAAATCATACTACAATACCTCACTTTTGATAATTAATAGAACAACTAGTCAGAAGATTAATGCAAAACAAAGCAGAGAATAACATACATTAGAGAAAGAAACCCTATTCAACAAATGGTGCTGGGAAAATTGAATGACTACATGCAGAAAAATGAAACTTGATTCCTATTTATCTCTCCAAATATACAAAAATTAATTCAAGCTGAATTAAAGACATAAATGTCAGACCTGAAACCATAAAAATCCTAGAAGGAAATCTAGGAAAAACTCTTCTGGACATTGGCCTAGGCAAAGAATTTATGACTAAAACTCCAAAAGCAAATGCAACAAAAACAAAAATAAATAAGTGAGACTTAATTAAACTAAAAAGCTTCTGCACAGCAAAAGAAGTAATCAACAGAGCAAATAGGTAACCTACGGAATGTGAAAAGATATGCATAAACTCTAAATCTGACAAAGGACTAATATCCAGAATCTACAAAGAACTCAAACAAATCAGCAAGAAAAATAGCAAATAATCCCTTTAAAAAGTGGGCAAATAACATGAACAGACATCTCTCAAAAGAAGATGAGAAAATAGGCCTTAACATACACACACACACATACACACACACAAATTATTAAGGATCAAGATAGATATGTTATAATGATTTTTTAAAAATCAATCCATCAGGAATATATAACAAGTATAAACAAATATGCACCTAACAACAAAAGGCCAACAAACATATGAAAAAATGTTCAACATCACTCATAATCAGGGAAATGCAAATTAAAACCACAATGAGACACCACCTTACACTAGTCAGAATAGCCATTATTAAAAAAATCAAAAAACAATAGATGCTGGTGTGTTGGATATGGAGAAAAGAGGACACTTATACACTGTTGGTGGGAGTGTACATTAGTACAACCTTTATGGAAAGCACCATTTGAGCCTGCCATTCCACTACTAGGTATCTACCCAAAGAAGCAGGGTCATTATATGAAAAAAACATCCACAAACTCTTTTGCATATTCACCGCAGCACAATTCACAATTGCAAAGATGTGGAATCAACCTAAATGCCCATCAACCGATCAGTGGATAGTGAAAATAAGAAAAGGGACAACTCTAGGGTCCATTCATTCATTCATTTAGTCATTCAATATGTGTATATTGAATGTCCACCAGTGTCAGGCATACTGTTCTAGAATGACTCTCAGGCTTAGGTTGGGTTCTTCAGAAGCAGACCCCTGAGTTGAGGATTCATGTGCAAGAGATTTAATAAGAACTTTCCTTCTAGGCCAGCAAGGGAGGAGGGGAAGCAGGACAGAAACTGAGAAGAAGCCAAACAATGAAGTGGTTTCAGGCAAAGTCTCTCAAAGAGTAACTGCATTCCGACCCCGCAGAACTCTGGAGTATAAGTTGCACTGCAAAGTTGTCCAGACCTAAGACAAGGGATCGGGACTTCGATCCTTCCAGATGGAACCCCCACAGACTAAGCTTTATAAATGTGTCTCACTTTTAGCATATGTGCCTTCCTTTCTTTAAACTAGTGAGTGACAATTCTATCTTGTTGAACGATTTCCTCTCATCTCTATCTCCAAACTTCTTCCTGTTAAAGTTTTCTTCTCTACCTCCTTCACTTTGTTTAGGCATACCCACTCATTCATTCAACAAACATTGATGGAAAGCTTGCTATGTGCCAGTCACTGATTTAGGAGCTGAAGGTAGGAGAAAAAGCAAAGATAAATAAGGCCCAAACCCTTATCCAGCTCCGGCTTCTGAAGGCACTGTGATATTATAAATACCTATTACTTTGTAATCAAATAGTGCCCCTTTTTTACCGACAATCTTGGACCAAGTCACATAACCTCTTAAACCTCAGTTTTCTTAACCTGTAAAATAAGGATATTAATTTGTCCCAATAATATCTATCTCCAAAGCCTTGCATAGAGATCAAACAATGTATGTAAAATACCTAGCATAATGTCTAGTACATGAAAAATACCCAGAAAGAAGTTTTGTTAATTGTTGGGAGTTTTGGGAAAGGGAGGGAAATGAACTCTTTGCTCTCTTTCAAATAGTTGCATAGAAACAGCTACAATACAATGAAAAGGTTAATCAGACTTGGAAGCCCCAGGTTTGTGTTCAGCTCCAGTGCTTACTAGTGTCCTTGGACATATAAACTCTGCTTTCCTCATTGAAGTAGATTTGTACTGATGGTTGGAGGCTTCTGAGCATCTAATCACCTTTCTCTTGGGGAAGGAGGTCCTACTGTGTGAACCTTGGGGGAAGAAATTACAAAATTCACAAAGCCCAGTTCTTATAGCACATGACCCAGGCTCAGCCAACAGAAGGCTCTTCTAGGACTGAACCAGCAATTGTGGACTCTGGTACAAAGGAACCTACTATCTGGTGGGAGCAGTGAGCACAACATCCAATGCCCCTGGCAATGGTACCAGCAGAGATAGTACAAGCTTCACTATCTAAAAAAAATGCTCAGGATAAATTCTCTTCTGAAAATTAGGATAATACCTATTTGTAGGGTTGAAGGGAAAATTATGCCCCAAAAATATTGATCACAGGGCCTGGAGCATGATAGATGCTCGATAATGTTTCTTGAGTATGTTTAGAAGGCCTTCCCAAGTTGTTGAAAAAAGGCTGAGAGTTTCTGGGTTGGCTCCCACCTAAACATAGAGTTCCCAAGAATTATTTTTTCTAGCTCCCATCCCACTTATGTATTTCTCCTTGCTCACCACTCCAGTTCAAAGTATACTTGGCTCTGATATTCAGAATAATTCAGCTCATTGTCTTCAGTATTTATAAGTTTTGTCTTGCTCTCTGGTTAAAAAGTAACGACTTTATCTGGTGCCTTCTGAAAGGTAAGATCAGGTTTTGAAAAGAGCTTCCTGCCCTCTAGTTTAAGGTCTAGGGGTAGGAGAGAAAATTCACAACCAGAGAAGTTATCTCCGCAGCTACGATGAAACAGACTGCTAAGTGCTAGATGTGATCTAAGTTGGCAAATCTTGTCACAAAAAAAGGAGTCTGGTGTGACAATACTCTCTGTGTACAGTCATTCGCTAGGATCTATTTCACAGCCCTCTTCCTTGATTCTACAAGGTTTTCTTTTGGAAAATGTCTTCCATTCTTTCAGTTTCAATCATCACTTTCAAGCTGGTGGCACTCTAAAGCTGCAATGCCACATTGTCAGCCACCTTCTGTGCTCCTCCATCTAGTTCCACCTACACCTCTAACTCAGCACATAAAACACTGAACTCATTGTCTCCTATCTGTCCCCATTCCTTTGTTCAAACTACTTTTCTATAAGTTTCTCATCTTTGTTCAGAATGCCACCATGCTTTCAGTAACCCAGGGTCCAACTCAATGTTATTGCTATCCCTTTCTCATTCTCCTAGAATTCATTCTTTGCATGGATGTTCATATCCATTCTTCCTTCCCTTTCCATTCCAACCTTGGTTAAAGCCCACTGTTTTTTATGTCTCGATTACACCTGCTTCCCAGTTGGCCTTTATCATCTCTTCCTTCTTGTCTATGTACTCGCCTCCTTACAGACTGTAAATGACTGAATGTTGCCTATTTGAGCCAACAAACATTTATTGCAAAACTAATTGTGCATAACACTACTCTAGGTGTTCTCTGTGATTCAATAATTGAAAAGGGTAGTCCTTAATTGGAGAGAAAAAAAAAGATTGTCTTTCAATTAAAGTTATTAGTGTATTTAACAACTACCTTGAGAGAAGTACACACACACACACACACAGAGAGAGAGAGAGAGAGAGAGAGAGAGAGATACATACACATGCATGCACACAAGAAAATACAAAAACCCTATCAAAGTTTACAGAGAGGGATAAATGGATTTGGTTAAATTTTAAAACCAAACTTTAAGACTTCACCATTTGTACAAGACCTTTAAGGACATATAGGATTTTGACAGGGAGATTGAATAAAAGGGCATTAAGGGAAAGGGGATCATATTAGGATAGATCTTGGAGTGGGGGCTGAGAAGAATTTCAAGAAGCTACAAAGAGAAAAAGGAGGACCGTCTGAGAGATGAACTAGAGAAAGTTGGTAGGGTCCGTATAATAGTGGACTTTGAATGACAAATTGTAAAGTCTATACTGCATTTCCTCTACACTGTCTAATAGGTTTGGGCCATTTTTCTTGTTTTTAAGGTTATTAAAGTTTTTTGATAATGGAAGTAACACAGCAAGTACTGTTAGTCTAGTGATGCTCAAGACCAAAAACTAAACAGAACAACTAAAACTTATTTAGGAGTTTCGCAAAGGAATGCAGAGTAAACATGGAGTAGAAAAGTTCTTGTTTCTTTTATTGAAGAACTTTAGCAGGAACACCTAGTACAATGGTTACAGAGAATAAGCACACACCAAATATTAGATGAACAAGAGGATGGAGGAATGGGTGGCTGAAAGAATTGATGAGAAAGGGACACTGTCAAAGCATTTTTCCACTGAATAATTTAGTTTAGGGGGGCTGGATATTAGTTCTGGTACTTCATATCTTGAAGACTACAAATATAGCTTTTTTGTATATTCATTTTAACATTCATTTCAACCTAACAACTGAATATTAAGCAAAGCTCTAGGGATCTTGCCTATTGTGAAAATGAGTAGGTCCTGTGAGCGTGCCAAGTCTGAATAGATTCAGGGTACAGTAAAGTGAACGTTGAAAAGACAGCTAACAGATGTAATGTCTACATCTTCAGAACAAGAAAGACTGAGAAACTCTGAGAGGAGTAAAGAGGCATTTCCAGTGGAAGGAAATGGTGACTACAGCAAAGATTGACCAGCATAGACAGTTTGGGTGGATGCCTAGAGGCAATGCTACAGAAATATTTAAAACCATAAAACTCACAAAAATCTAGTAAATTGAGTTGCTAGACATGAAGGTTACCAAGTGTCAACAGCTAGATTAGCTTTCTGGCACTGAAAACCTCGGGTTAATAAGTTCAAAGGGATCTTTTAAGAAGTCCTCATATAATTTTCTTCTTTATTGCACTACTCTCCTCATCGTCTTTTGTATTCTGCATATGGCCTCTTGCTTCAAGTTTGCTTTTTCTTTTACTCTGATGAGTCTTTGTACGCATCAGAAAGTGCCCTAAATTTTGCTTTATAAAGAAAGCTTCTGACTTCTAGCAGGTAGGCACTGTACCCTAGGAAATGACTTCATGGCAATGTTCTCAACTAGTAGTTATGTACAGTGGAATGTGCATAACCTACTGTCCCCATAGGTGCTAATTGTAGCATGTCAATGAAAGGACCTGGTTCCTTGGGCCAGCAGTCTGAGCCTCCTGCTGATGCCAAGTGCTGTAATGTTAAACAGAAATGTAATTTTTGACACCGGCAGTTTAGAATTTGGTGGCTGCCCTCACTCAAGGGTTGAGAAAGGCATAAAATAAGAAAAATAGGCTGAATTTATTTAAAATGGGTACCACCCATGAGAGGAAGAATGGTGAGGTAGATAGAGCGCCAGATGGGAACAGAGGATGAATCAGAGATTCTGTGTTTGAAAAACAGCAAGTGGTCCATTTTAGTTACAATATTTTTTAAAGGTAGGGAAGTATTGGAGGATGCAGCCAAAAGATCAGGATGAGATTGTGTTATTTGGATGCTTGAGTACCAGTGTGAGGAGTTGGTATTTAATTTGGCAAACTATAGAGAGACATAGATTTTTTTTAGCAATTAACTGATATGATTAGAGCTGCTTAATTCATTATCAATGTGGAGGCTAGGTTTAATTAAAGATTAGAGGAGACCAGAACACAAATTAGGAGAGCGTAATAGAGACGGCTAGTTGACCAATAAAAATACACCCTTCTCTGGTATAGAGTTGGTTCTTGAGGGTAGCTATCCAGACAGTGGTTACATGTTTGATCCTCTATGCTTTCTCTTGACACTATTTTTCAGCCCCTTGACACCAAAATAACAATGAAACCACAAGATAGAAACATAGGCCTTGTTCATACTTTATCAGCCCCTATCACATCCTGCATCTAGTTGGGATCATGTGATTAATTCTTGCCAATGAAATTCAATGGAACTAATGCTCATCAATTCCAGATTAAGGTGGTGCTATAGTTTGACTCCTCCAAATGTCATGTTGAAGTGTGATTCACAATGTTGCAGGTGGGACCTAATAGGGGTGTTTGGGTCATGAGGACAGAAACCTAATAAATGGCTTGGGGCTGTCCTTGAGGTAATGAGTGAGTTCTCCCTCTATTAGTTCTTGTGAGATCTTGTTAAAAAGAGCCTGGCAACTTCCCCATCCCACCCCACCCCCGGTACCACCTTGTCTTTGCTCTTGCTATATGATCTCTGCATACAGATCCCTTTACCCTTCTGCCATGAGTGAAAGCAGCTCAAGGCTCTCACCAGAAGCAGGTGCTGGCACCATGCTTCTTGTACAGCGTGCAGAACTATGAGCCAAATAAACTATTTTCCTTATAAATTACCCAGCCTCAGGTATTTCTTTATAGCAATGCAAATGGACTAAGTCCAGTGGTTATGTGTTTGATCCTCTATGCTTTCTCTTGACACTATTTTTCAGCCCCTTGACACCAAAATAGCAATAAAACCACAAGACAGAAACATAGACCTTGTTCATACTCTGGGAAATTTTGAAGGTGTAAGGACACGTTCAGAGAGGGACACTTGGTTTAGTTACAATATGAGGTTCAAAAACCATAAGTCATAGGTTTTTTGGGGTTTTTTTGAGTCGGAGTCTCACTCTGTCGCCCAGGCTGGAGTGCAGTGGCATGCTCACAACCACTGCAGTTTCCGCCTGCTGGGCTCAGGCGATTTTTCCACCCCGGCCTTCCAAGTAGCTGGAACTACAGGCGTGTGCCACCACGACCAGCTAAGTTTCCTTGATTTATTGTAGAGATGAGATCTCACCAAGTTGCCCAGACTGGTCTTGAGCCCATGAGCTCAAGCAATCCTCTCATCTCGGCCTCCCAAAGTGCTGGGATTATAGGCATGAGCCACCACGCCCAGCCATCATCGATTTAACTTTCAGGGAAGCTGGTTTGTTTGCACAGAAAAAAGCTGAAAGCTACACTATTGACATTCCTAACTTTCTCTGTCCCAGGTCTTCCCATCTCCTATCTTAACATCTTGTCCCAGGGGAGACCTGATGTGGTAGTGTGCCTCAGTCATTAAAACCCTTATAGGATTTAGAGAGGAGCTGATGTTTTACTCATTTGTGGTATAAGGAGTCAACTGGCTTAAGGGCATTGAAATCTTCTTTATAGTACCAAATATCTTCTTTATATTACGTGTAGTTCAAACAGCTGGAAACTCATGTACTGTATCACAATAGTAATGCAGTAACTTTCATAGGCTAAACTTCAGTGTGCCTGCCTTAGCTTCTGAGGAGTACACATGGCCTGTGGCTTCACAGAAGAGATGAGCCAAGGTGGCCATGTACTATATCATTTATTGGTAGAATAAGTTGGTCAGAACCAGGCAGAAGACCCAAGACTAGTCAGTACCCTGGAAACTCCCAGCCTTCAAACCAAAATTTCCTGAGAAAATCAGAGTACCTCACTTCATTAAGTGACCTGGAAAACCTGAGTGTCTGACAGGATTATGAGAAGCAGAAGCCAGTAGGAAGACAAAAGCGGACCAAGACCAAGTCAGGACAGATCCTCGTGTGAAGCAAGTATGATGCACAGAGTGAACAGAACTGAGAGAGAAAGGGAGACTGGTTTCAAGAACCTCATCAATTGCTGATGTCTTTCTAACCTTTACTTCTAACGTATGGACATCCAAACAATAAATTCCCCTTTTTCCTGAGGTATCTCAAGGGAGTGAGTTTGAAAGGTAAGCTGAGCCGGGCTCGGTGGCTCAGCCTGTAATCCCACGCCTTGGGAGGCTGAGGTGAGTGGATTGCTTGAGCCTGCAGGTTCGAGACCCGCCTGGGCAAATTGACGAGACCTCATCTCTACAATAAATCAAAAATTAGCCGGGTGTGGTAGCGCACACCTGTAGTTCCAGCTACTGGGAAGGCTGAGGCGGAAAGATTGCCGGAGCCCAGCAGGTCGAGGCTGCGGTGGCCGGGAGTGGCCACTGCACTCCAGTCTGGGCGACAGAGTGAGACTCCAACTCAAAAAAAAAAAGAAAGAAAGAAAGGTAAACTGACACCTTTAAACAAGCTTACACAAAGGCTCCCATAAGCTTATATCACCAACAGTGATGTTACTCTAAATGCTCTCCCAATTTTTATCAATATACAGCAGTATATTTTTTTTTACTTAGTTGACCTGTGCATATACCTCTTATACTTTGCCTTTTTTCACTTACCCTTATTTTGTGTGCATGTTTCCAAGTAACAGCATACTCACATCATTTTTTTATCCATGTATCACACTCAAATTCATATGTCTAGTTTGAGGCATTTAGGTCATTTTCTATAATTCACTGTTATGAATAAACAGTGCTATAAATATCTTTAGACAATTTTTTTTTTAGTTTCACTAGGATTCCGTCCCAGTGGAGGAATAATCAGGTTAAAATATAGTATTTTATTCTTATTATCTAGTGGCAACTTGTTCTTTAGAAATATGTGTATCTTATTGAAAATGCAAATAACCCAAAATGTATTAAATTTTTGCATTTTAAAATGATGGGGTCACCTATAAATTTATCTTGAAGAAATAATCAAAGATACACACAATGATTTATATAAATAAATGGTCATCATAATACTGTTTATAAGACTGAAAGTATAAAAGCCAAAATATTCAGACCACTTGAGAATGCCTAAATAAATTGTAATGCATCTATAATTGTATATGTGTGCTTTTTATTGTCACAAAAATTATATTTTCCAAGAATGTTGAATGGCCTAAGAAATGCTTATGCTATAAAGACAAGTGAAAAACACATGCTTAAACACTATATGCAATATACTTCCAAATGTGTAAGCAGAAAAAATGTGTTCATCTGCAAATATATGCATACAAAAGACTGTAAACAAATACACTACCATGTGAATAGTGGTTATCTCTCAGTACAATGATTTAATTAGTATGTATGCATATTATAATCAGTAATAAATGTTATTTCAGCAAGTAAATTGTCAAAATAGTAGAATTCTGGACACAAAATGATATGAAGTTAAAATATTAAATAGGCTATTGGTCAGTCAGACATGAGTGTGAACTTTCCTTCTGACTTGAAAGTAAGTGCATGTTGGACCTGTAATTGGAGTGAGATGCTAAGAAGATCCAGGATGAAGAAGAACATTTTAGAGCTTGAGGAGGAAAGGTCTCATGGGAAAGCCCCAGTCAAAAATAACTTTGGTCAATAAGCTCAAACAACAAATGTTTATATTCAAAAGTTTGACCTTTGTCATTTACCATTGTAATACAGTCAAGAATATATCTGATCTTTGTCCCTGTTCTTGGCACAGAGTTTCAAAATCCTTATAATTCCCTGATAGAAATGTCTTTTGTTATCTGTAACAAGCCCCTCCCCCTCATACCTGAGTTTTATACTAATGAGGTAAATTATAATATCTTCCTAAATAGCTTCAGGATGGAAGCTGGTTATCAAAAGAACAACCTCAAGATAGGAGAGAAGATGAGAACTGAAGATTTGGTTCAATCATAATCATGTGGCCAATGATTTAATCAATCATGCTATGTAATGACACCTCAATAAAAACCCTGGACCTTGAGGCTTAATAGAGATTCCAATTGGTGAATACATTGATGTTCTTGGAAGATGGTATGTCCTGATTTTTTGAGGAGAGGAAATAGAAGCAACACACACACACACACACACACACACACATACACTCACACTCTCCACTCAGACCTTGCCCTCTTCATCTCTTATATTTGGCTGTTCCTGGGTTGTGTTCTTTATAATAAAACTATAATCATAATATAATACTTTCAATGAGCTCTAAGTCATTCTAATGAATTATTGAACCTGAAAAAGTGAGTGGTCATGGGAATCCCCAAATTTGTAGCTAGCTGGGCAGAAGTATAGGTAAGCTGGAGACACCCAGGGCTCGTGGCTGACATCTGAAGTAGAGGAAGACTTGTGGAACAGAAACCCTTAATCTGTGCAGTCTGCATTAACTCTTAGTAGCTAAAACCAGAATTGAATTGTAGGACACCCAGTTGGTGTGAGATAATTGCTGTCAGAACAAAACCATCATCCATATATACAAAGGGCAAAAGAGTTCTCAAGAATGTTTAGGAAGAACTGTATCAATTAGGTGGCTGCTAGCTTCTAAAACAGATAAGCCCCATAACTTCAGTGGCTGAATGCAATAAAAGTTTATTTCTTGCTCATATGAAGTCCAAAATGAGTGTTCCTGATTGGGTGGCTTTATATTTGGGGTATCCACTTTCTTCCTGGCCTCAGAGTACTCCACTCTAATCCATCAAATGGTGAAAGAGTATAGGAAATTATACTTTAAAAAATGTTTGTGGTACACTCACTTCCACTCACATTCCATTGCCTAGAATTTAGGCCACCTCTCGCTAAAAAGGATCTCGAGAAATGTATGCTAGCTATGAGCCCAAGAACAGAAAATGGGCTTAATGAGCAATAGTCAGTCACTATCACAAAGATAAAAAATAATTTTCTTATTTCTGAAAGCACTAACCACACAATGTCGATTTTTAACCTGATTAATCACAGTAGTCAAGAAAGTTATAATGAGGTAGTTTCCTCGTTGCTGGATGTGATGCTAACATATTTCACAATGGAGCATAGCCACGGCGTTACAATTCATTGCAAGATAGATTTCTTCAGCACCCACCATCCAGGACATATAATAAGCGAAGAGTATACAAGAAAGGATAAGACTTAGTCTTGACCTGGAAGACCTTGTACAGTCCAAAAGAGAAGCCTATAGGTCACTGGAACATTCCATTTCGCTCTCCTACATTAAAACTACACACAATTATTACAAAGAAAAAGTCCTTTGCAAGTAGGAGAAGGACAGTTCAAAAGTAGAGATGCTTTAAAATATACTGTATCAATAGCACATTTAAAAATGAGCATATTATTCAAAGAAGCAGCTGGATATATTGATGGATAGATGGTAAAATTTCAGAGAAAACAATTTTAATTGATATAGTAAAACACATGAAACAGGGTTCAGAAATGGCTGACCTAAGGAAAGAAGGGGGAAAGACACTTTTGTAAAACAACTAAATTTGTAGCTTCCAGAGTTCCCAACCCAGGCGCTGGTTATGTTTTAAAAATCATTTTATAAGTCAATTATTTGGAATTCTGAGTGTATTTTCCTTAGAAGCAATGTCATAAAATGGTGTTTAAAATCTCAAGCAAGACCAGAACTGTCTGTCTCCCACAATGTACCTGAAAAATTGCACTAAGGTCCTATTTTTTACAAGAAAATACATCTGTTTTCCAATTCGCACAAGTGTCTCCACCGTTCCAACAAGGAGAATAGCAGGTGAAGTCGGGCATTCATTGTAGTCCCACTGTGGCTGAAGCAGCAACAGATTCCTTAAGATGCCAGAATACAGCATGGAAGAAAGAGGTGAATTTTCCATCACAGGGGAGGTCGCAAGGGATAGATGTTTCTGGGCTTCAGTAGCTAGTTAACATCCATAGCTCCAGCGTCTCTTGAAAACTCAGAAGACCTCAGTTCACACTCTCACACAGCAAAAATCAGCTCTTCTCTTTAGCCAGTCCCTGCCCTCCCTATTATCTTACCCTTGAACACTGTACTTATTTAAGTTACCTGTCCAGCACTGTCAATGCTACAGAGAGCTAAAGTAAAATAAGAACCAGCAAGTCCTACATTTACAGAGATTGAGTGTAAAACGAGGGTCTTCGTGTCTAACACGTATCTGTTTTTTCTGTGAAGTTGTCCATTCATTTCATCTGTTGAAAGTAAAAGGGAGAGGGTGGGGATAGGTGGGTTGATGTGAGCATTGTGGGTCAGCTAAAGTTAGAGGACATTTTCTTTGCGGTTGTCCCCAAGGCTCCATCATTTTCTACAGGCGAGATTAGCATATTGGGTGCCAAAATGGAGAATCCAGAAATACCCATGATATTTTCATAGCAAAATGTACTTCTTGAAAAATTGTTTTCCAGGCTATCTGAATAGGGGAGAAAAAGGTGACTATATCCAAAAGGGGAAAAAGGATGACATCACGGTTTTTCTTCACAAGCCATCACTTGATCTGTAGGCGTCATTCTTTAGTTCAAAGTTTCCTTTTTTTTATCTTCCCAGGCCACTTGAACCAGTACCTCACAGAACATGACAGACCAATGGAAAGTAAGTGAAGTCATATTTTTATTTTTTATTTATTTTTTTTATTTATTTATTTTTTTAGTTGGAGTCTCACTCTGTCGCCCAGACTGGAGTGCAGTGGCCGCTCCCGGCCATCGCAGCCTCGGCCTGCTGGGCTCCAGCGATCCTTCCGCCTCAGCCTTCCAAGTAGCTGGAACTACAGGCGCGCGCTACCATGCCTGGCTAATTTTTTGATTTATTGTAGAGATGAGGTCTCGCCAAGTTGCCCAGGCGAGTCTCGAACCCGCGGGCTCAGGCAATCCACTCACCTCAGCCTCCCAAAGGCGCGGGATTACAGGCTGAGCCACCGAGCCCGGCTTGAAGTCATATTTTTAAATGAACTATTATTATATCAGAAAGATATATTCCAAAATAGTTTACTTGGGCATAAAATTTTTAATTGGCAGCTGTTGAAATCTTGTGGCAGCTTCAGGTGACTAACATTTTTCTAGGAGAAACTGCTAAGCAAATATGACCAAAGATTTTCTTTGGAACTTTTTTCCGAAAAAAATGAATATGACACATGAATTATTATGAATAAAGAGCTTAAGGAAAAGATGGGTTACTCAAGGAATCCAGATTTTTAAAAAATGTGATGAGATAACTCTTGGAAAAAATTACTTCCAATTTGTAAATCACTAATTTCAAAAATTGGGCTTTGCTTTATATTTTATTTAATACTTTATCCACAAGAAAGGATAAATAAAACACTTAAAAATTTAAAAGTATAGGAATAAAATTAATAAAATCACTACCAAGCACTACAATATTGTAAATAACTTGCATCTACTTATGTATTCTTTTTTCCTTTTTTTAATTTTTATTTTATTTTAAAGATGTGGGATACAATTCAAGATTAGGTATACAAGTGGCCATTTTACAGGTAAAGTTTAGGCCTCCCTTTGGTCCCCACTTTACCTGGTTTGAGATCAGGTACCCTTATTGATGTTGTGTCCCCTCTCCCCACTCTGCAGTATCCCGCTACTGCCAATCCCTTTCTTATAGTATTATGGTAAATGTTCAGGGTCTGTTTATGAGAGAGAACATGTGGTACTCTGTCCTTTGTTTCTGTGATAGATCACTGAGTATGATAGACTCTAAATCCATCCAACTTGCTGCAAAGTCCATATGTTTGTCCTTCTTGTGGTTGTGTAATATTCCATTGTGTATATGTACCACATTTTTTTATCCAGTCCAGTTGCCATGCACAGCACAGTTGGTTCCATGTTTTTTGCTATTGTAAATAGTACTGCAAAAAACATGCATGTGCAGGGATCTTTTTTGTTGAATGATTTGAGTTCCTCCGGGTATATTCCCAGTAGGTGATTGCTGGGTCATATGGAAGGTCAATTCCTAATTCTTTTAGAAATTGCCACCCTGTCTTCCAGAGAGGGTGCACTAGTTTTCATTGCCACCAGCAGTGTAGAAGCATTCCCTTTTCTCCACATCCTCACCAGCATCTGTTGTTGTTTGTTTTATTAATGATGCCCATTCTCACCGGGGTTAGGTGGTATCTCAATGAGGTTTTGATTTGCATTTCTCTGATAATTAGTGAGACTGAGCACTTTTTCATGTCTATTGGTTGCCCATATATCTTCTTTTGAGAAGTGTCTATTCCTGTCTTTTGCCCACTGTTTTTTTTAAAGGTTTGTCATGTATTTATTTATTTTTTTCCTTTTTTTTTAATTTTAAAGATGTGGGGTACAATTCAGGGTAAGGTATACAAATGTTAATTATGCAGGTACCCTTGTTGATGAGGTGTGCGCCCCCTTCCCAACGCAGATTCCCACTACTGCCAATCTCGCTTCCCCGCTCCCCTCTCGGCAGTTTCCCCCTACTGCCAGCCCTTTTCTTATAGTATTACGATAATTGTTCAAGGTTCGCTTGTGAGAACATGTGAGATATACAGTTGGCAAATATTTTTTCTCATTGTGTGGGCCGTCTCCCCACTCTCTTGATGGTTTATTTTGCTTTGTAGAAGCTTTTCAGTTTAATGAGGTCCCACTTGTCTGTCTTATCTCTTATGGCATGAACATCTAGGATTTTAATCAGGAATTGATTGCCTACTCCAATTTCCATAAGGGTGTCTCCTGCGTTTTCTAAGATTCTTATAGTTTGAGGTTTTATGTTTAGGTCTTTGATCCATTTAGAGTTGATTTTTGTGAATGGTGATAAATAGGGGTCCTGTTTCAATCTTCTGCATGTGGTTGGTCGGTTTTCCCAGCACCGTTTACTGAATAGGTTCTCCTCTCCCCAGTCGTTGGTGGTGGAGGCCTTGTCAAAGATGAGTTGGTTGAGAAATTGAGGTTTTGCTTCCAGAATCCAGAATCTCTATGCTGTGCCATTGGTCTATATGCCTGTTCTTGTACCAATACCAGGCTGTTTTGACTACTGTATCCTTATAGTAAAGTTTGAAGTCTGGAAGTGTGATATCTCCTGTTTTGTTTCTTTTGCTAAGGATTGTTTTGGCTATTTGTGGTTGTTTATGTTTCTCCCCAGTCGTTGGTGGTGGAGGCTTTGTCAAAGATGAGTTGGTTGAGAAATTGAGATTTTGCTTCCAGAATCTCTATCCTGTGCCATTGGTCTATATGCCTGTTTATGTACTAATACCAGGCCGTTTTGATTATTGAAGCCTTATAGTAGAGAATAGTTATGGGACTATTCAGGCTTTCTTTTTGAGGTAGTTTTGATGAGTTATTTCTCTGAAAAAATTTCCATTGTGTCTGTATTTTTTAATTAATTGGAATAGTTGTGTTATGATATTTTAATAACACTTTCATTACCTTTTAATTTTATTTATTTATTTATTTATTTTAAAGATATGGGGTACAATTCAGGGTTAGGTACACAAATGTCCATTATGCAGGTACCCTTGTTGATGAGGTGTGCCCCCCCCCCGGCATTTTCCCTCAACTGCCAATCCCTTTTTTATAGTTCATTACCTTTTTAATATCTGCTGTGTCCACACTTGTATTTCCTCTTTCATTCTTAATACTGTTTATTCTTTCTCTTTCTTTTTCTTTATCAATTTAGTAAAGCTTTCGGTTTTTTTTGTTGTTGGTTTTTTTTTGTGTGTGTGTGTTGGAGTCTCACTGGGTCGCCCAGACTGGAGTGCAGTGGCCGCTCCCGGCCACCGCAGCCTCGACCTGCTGGGCTCCGGTGATCCTTCCGCCTCAGCCTTCTGAGTAACCAGAATTACAGGCACGCACTACCACGCCCGGTTGATTTTTTGATTTGTTGTAGAGATGAGGTCTCGCTGCCCAGGCGGGTCTCGAACCCGCGGGCTCAGGCAATCCACTCACCTCAGCCTCCCAAAGGCGCAGGATTACAGGCTGAGCCACCGAGCCCAGCAAAGCTTTCTTTTTTATTAATATTTTATAACAACAAATATAGGCTGTGTTAACCTTCTCTACTGTATCTTTATTCGCCTACTTTTTAAAATGTTGTTGTTTTTCTAATATGTTAGTTGGTTATTTTGCTCATTAATTTAAAGCGTTTTTACTTTTTTAATATAAACATTTAAAATTATTAAGTTCCCTCTAAATACTGATAACGTTGACTTTTCTACATCCCAAAAATATGATGTGTATTACTCAGTTCTAAGTATTTTTAAACTCTCCATTATGATTTCTTCTTGGATTCGTTTGGAAGTGTTTTTGGTTAATTCCAAATAAATGAGAATAATTGTTTAAAGAATGTTTTGTTATTGAATTCTAGATCAACTGTATTATGGTAAGAGAATATGGTCTATATGATATCAGGTATTTGAAATGTGTTAAAATTGCTTTTTTGGAGAAGTATATGATCAATTTTCATAAATATGCTATATGACATGAAGAAAAATATATATTTCTTCATAATTAAGCATGGAGTTCTATATATGCCCATTAAATCAAGACTGCTAATTGTATTTGCTCAAAACTTATATATACATTTACTTTTACACATTGGGAAATGTATATTGAAATCTTCTACTATGGTGGTAATTTTGTCCATTTAATTTTCCTATACTTCTACAGTATTTACATGATATATCTTGAAGCCATTTTATTAGATACATACAAGCTTAGGATTTGTATATCTTTCTGGTCAATTGAGATCTTTATGATTTTTGTTGTTGCATTTGTTCATTGTTATTTTTAAGATAAGTAAGCATATTTCTATACCTTACATTTTTATATCTATGAGACTTGCTTTCATTTTGTTTCTTTTTTCTCCTTTAGTACTTTTCAGGATTGATTAAATCTGTTCAGTTGAATTTTTATTCCATTGTATTTTTCTGCTGGTGTGGAATCTCCGCACTTTATTTTTTATTCTTTGGAAGCTGCCCTACAATTTTTGTTTCTTTTATTTTTTAAATGATGCATAATAATTGTACATATTAGGGTATATGTATTTTGATATATGTATACAACACATAATGATCAAATCAGAGTAATTGGCATGCCTAGCACCTCAAATATTTATCATTTCTTAGTGTTGGGAGCACTCAAAATCCTCATCTAGGTATTTTGAAATGTATAATATTGCTAATTATAGTTACTCTACAGTGCTATAGAACAATAAAACTTTTTCCTCCTCTCCTGCTATAATTTTTTTATTCATTAACCAATCTTTCTCTATCCCCTCTACCCCATAACCTTTCCAGCCTCTGGTAACCAGCATCCTACTCTACTTTTATGAGATGAATGTCCTACGTTTTATGAGAAGGATTTCTATGTTTTCTTTTAGCAGCAGTTTCATAGTTTCAAGTCTTACATTTAAGTCTTTAATCCATTTTGAATTGATCTTTGTATATGGTGAGAAATATTAGTCCAATTTTATTCTTCTGCATTAGGATGTACAGTTATCCCAGCACCATTTATTGAAGAGGCTGTTCTTTCCCCCAATGTATGTTCTTGACATCTTTGTCAAAAATCAGTTGACTGTTAATACATGAATTTATTTCTTGGTTCTCTATTCTGTTCCATTGGTCTACATGTCGATTTTTATGCAAGTACCATACAGTTGTGGTTACTATAGGTTTTCAGTATATTTTGAAGTCTGGTAGTGTGATATCTCCAGCTTTGATCTTTTTTCTCAAAATTGCTTTGGCTATTTAGTCTTTTTTGGTTCCATATGAATTTTAAGATTGCTTTTTCTACTTCTTTGAAAAATATCATTGTTATTTTTTTTTTTTTAATTTGAGTTGAAGTCTCACTCTGTCACCCAGACTGGAGTGCAGTGGCCGCTCCCGGCCACCGCAGCCTCGACCTGCTGGGCTCCAATGATACTTCCGCCTCAGCCTTCCAAGTAACCGGAATTACAGGCATGTGCTACCATGCCCGGCTGATTTTTTAATTTATTGTAGAGATGAGGTCTCGCTGCCCAGGCGGATCTCGAACCCGCAGGCTCAGGCAATCCACTCACCTCAGCCTCCCAAAGGCGAGGGATTATAGACTGAGCCATGGAGCCCGGCTATCATTGTTATTTTGATAGGAATTGCATTGAACCTGTAGACTGCTTTATGTAGTATAGACATTTTAAGAATATTAATACTTCCAATTTATGAATTTGGAATATCTTTCCATTATTTGTGTCCTCAATTTATTTCATCAGTATTTTATACTTTTCATTGTAGAGATCTTTCACTTTTTTGGTTAAATATATTATTCGATTTTTTTTGTAGCTATTGCAAATGGAATTGTTTCTTTGACTTTTTTCATATTATTTCCTATTGGCATATAGAAATACTACTGGTTTTTTTAATTTGGATTTTGTATCTTGCAAATTTATTGATTTTGTTTATCAGTTCTAATAGTTTTTTGGTAGAGTCTTTAGGTTTTTCTAAATATAAGATCATGTCATCTGCAAACAGGGGCAATTTGATTTCCTCCTTTCCAATTTGGATGTTCTGTATTTTTTTCTCTTATCTAATTGCTCTAACTAGGACTTCCAAATTTTTTAGCATTACTATTTAACTTGCAAAGTATAATAATAAATAGTATCTTAATTTGACTCCTGGACACTTTAAAGTTGATAATCCCTTTTCTGTCTTACATACTGTTCTCCACACATTTAATTATGTCATAATTATTGCTTTATGACACAATATTTATTTGGACGCGTATACATAGATATGATTTTATTTGTTCACAGCTCCCACTTGCATCTTGTATTGTTTTTATGGGATAATTTTTCTAATGTATGAAGAACTTATTTAAAATTTCTTAGTGCAGTTATATTAGAGATAAAGTTTCTTTGGTTTTGTTTACTAAAAATGTTTTAATTTTACTTTCAATTTTGAAATGTAACCTTGTGGTAACACATTTGTATATTGACAATCATTTTCTTTGAACACTTTGAGGATATTATTCCACTGCTTTTGGTTTCCATTGTTGCTGTTGGAAATTTGCTGCCATTCTGATTTTATTTTCTTTATCTTGTTTGTTATTCATCTCTTTCTTCTGGTCTGGAAAATTCCTAGTCATTATCCCTTCAATATTGCCTCTCCTCCATCTTTTCTATTCTCTCCTGGCACTCAAATAAATGCATATTAGACCATCTTCTTATTCTATTCTATAGTTTTATTTATGTTTTCCATCTATTTGTCTTCCTATACTGCAATCTCTCTTAAGCTTTGTCTAATATGCCATTTAATCTGTTTATTGAGTTTTTGTATTTTATTTGTTTGTTTATTTGTTTGTTTATTTATTTTAGTCAGGGTCTCACTCTGTCACCTAAGCTAGAGTTCAGTAGCATGATCACAGCTCACCACAGCCTTGATCTTCTGAGCTAAGGCAATCCTTCCTCAACCTCCCAAGTAGCTGGGACTACAGGCATGCGCCACCACATCCAGTTATTTTTTTTTTATAAAAGCGAGGTCTCATTATGTCGCCCAGGCTGTTCTCGAACTCCTGGGCTCAAGCAATCCTACTGCCTTGGCCTCAAAGTGCTGAGATTACAGGTGTGAGCCACCATGTCTGGCCTCAATTGAGTTTTTAATTTCAATGATTATATTTTTCATTTCTAGGATTCAATGTTTTTTCAATTCTGTCTGGTTATTCCTGATATTATATTGTTGAATGTTTGGTTTGTTTTTGTCCCTATTATTTCTTTACACATTTTATACCCATTTTTTCTATGGTCCATATCTGATCATTTTAATATCTGTATCCTTGGAAGGCTCAAATCAAGTGATTGCTGTTCCTGCTGACTTTCATTTGCTGTAAATGTCCTTACCATGGGTTTTATAATCTTTAGTCAGGAGCTCATTGTTTCAATTTAATCAATGGTAGTTTTGTGGGCAAAATCTGGGGACAATTACCTCTAGAGAATGTTTGCTTCTGTTTATTCCAGGAGCCAAGAGTTTACTTCAGCTTGAAGGATTTGGCTCAGTGAAGGAGTCTCTGGATTATCTTTCATACCTCTTCATTGTTCCAAGCCTTCATATCCCAGCAGCAATGTCACTACTGACCTATGCCCTTAAAGCAAATCTGCCCTTCATAGCAGTCCATTTCTCTGGTCTCAGCAATCTGCGATTCCAGTTCCAGCTCATGATATGTTAGTAATGGCGCCTAAAGATAACTCCTTCTTTTAGTAATACAAGTAATATCTCAAAGAGTGTGTCCTATGCAAAATACATTTGTGTTGAAGCAGCCTTGTTCTTCAAAGCTCTTATTCAGCCATAATGCTAGAAGTGGAGAGCCAGTGATTAATCTTTCTAAGACAGTCCTATTTCATTCACATCAACAAATTCATTTTTGTTGAATTTGTTGGATGCATACATGTGCCAAGCAGTGAGCTAGGTGCTGGAGATATAAAAATTAGAATATTTATTGATAAACTACTTTTTAGCATCTTTCACCAAAAAGCATTCTTTTTCTCTTTATTTTCAATATTTTTAACGCAGAACCTATTTTAATACAATTACAGAAAACGTCATTTCTAAAGTCAAACATGTTGTCTTTGCTAAACTGATTCTTTATTTCTCCAGTTTCTGTTCATGGTACTGCTATTCTTTTCTTTACAAGGAATAAAAGTCTCAAGCGCACTGACCCTTTCCTATGCTTTTCTTTATACATCAAAGCAGTCCCTGCAAACTCCCATTAATCCTCCTCTACCAATCTCTCTCCCATCTGTTCCTTCCTTTCTGTTCTTATAAAGTCTTACGGGCATACGCATGGATACTTGATATTGTATTTTCTCTCCTCTCCATGTTTTTCTTTTCTAGTAGACATTCCATAGTGTTGCCAGACCAGCCTCCTTAGGCACAGCCTAAAACCACATCACACATATCCACAAAATTCTTTAATGGGCTTCCATTGCCTACCTCAGTGTTTCTCAGACTTTAGTAGTGTATGGATAGCCTTTTAAAAGAAAAATCTTAAATCATTTTATGAGCATTTTACTTAATTATAAACAAATATAAAAGAAACATAGAACTCTTATTTTTAAAGTCTTATACAATCATCAACTAAAATAACTGTACAAATTATATAAAATAAAACTACCAAGCCAATAAAAGTCAAATTAGCAGCAATAATGTAATGTGATGGGTAATAATTGGCTTAAGGTAAATTATTATCTTAAACACAAGTATAGAACTCAATGCTATAACGGAAGTTTGGTGGTGGTTGTTGTTATTCCTGTTGTTTTTGGCACACCTATGTTATAATGCACCTGCGATGACCAAATCCTCCCACTTTATCCAAAGCCCTGGAATATCTTCATTGTACACTGGTGATGTCATTTGGCTTCAACCAGGGCAGAGACATCAGGATCATTTACTTTTTCCAACTGTCTCTAATTGTCTAGGGAGTGATAACAAAACAACCCAGTAGTACTATTTAGTGCCATCTAATCACTGAAACCAACATAGGCTGTGATGACCAGGTCATTCAGAATACACTGAATTTATGTTTTCTAGATTGTCATTTAGATATAAAAAAAAATTCCATTCTTATGGACCTTATTTTCTCAATGAAATGCACCCCTTCTGAATAAAAGCTTTAATAGATATTGTATGGATTTCCATAGTCTTCTTTCCTTTTGCCCTACCAACCAGAAATGTTCCAGATAAATACCATTGTAAAAACTTGGATCCTGTGGTAAAGCAGAACCACAACTGACCTAAAATGTAAATGCGAGGTGAACTAAAAAGAAGTCTTTGTTGTTGTAAAAATAATCTAAAAGGAAAGACATGAATCTTGTAGACTAAGTCTATAGATTCCATTTTAAGAAATGTTGGTTTAAAAAAGAGCATCTTACATTGACATATTTTGAAAGCCTTGGATAATCTGCTCCAATCAGCATTTCCCAAATATTTTCTCCTCACTGCCCTGTACAATCCTTATACTTTCTTATCAGTGAGCTTTTGCACATGGAATTCTCTCCTCTTAAACATTTATTTTCTCCCTCTTCATCTCTGCTTCCTACATATACTCAAAGATTTAATTCTTCCTCAGTCACTCCAGTGGAATAACTATTGTACTTCATACCTCTTTAGTGACACATATTAGAATCTTTTCTTCTATGTATCTTATACTCCCTACCAGATTATCTCCCCGAAAGGAAGAATAGGTCTTCAATATCCTTGTAGCCTTCGCAGTGCCTAAAACAATGTGTTGTTTATACTAAATCCTCAGCAAACACTTGTTGAACAAATGAGTTTATCTAATCTTCATTAATATGAGTTTAATAGCAACAACATTAAGATTGGTGAACATGACAAATCTAGACCGTGCAACTTTCTTTGTAATGCAGCTACAAAAACTGCTGTCCTACAATGACTGATTATGTTTTTGAACAGTTGTAAAACATTAGCTATGGAAAACGCCACAGAGGCAAAATTAATTTATCTGGTACTTAGTTAAAATTCCACATGGCATGAGGCAAGAGAGGAATTATTGTAAAAGCTCATTATTATGAATGATTTAATTAGCCCTCTCTACCTATAGAACAAAATTAATTTAGAGATGAATATTTCTGGAAAAATTTTTCATATGTATACTCTTTCAAGACCTAGAAGTACTTGTTGTTAAATTTCTTAAGGAGATTCAGAAATAATGCAAAACAGTCCCCTTAAGCAACAAGATAGTTTTCCATCAGCCAATTTTGGGTGGTGGGCGTGGTGCAGACAAGCTAGGCAAGACAAAATCAAGGAACAGAGGACTCATTAGAGTCCAGAACCTTCTATTATTTGCCCTCTCGATCTCATTCCAAGGTTCTACACTGCTTTTTTTTTTTTTTTTTTTGA
>NW_007245906.1:378336-440293 GCF_000164805.1 Carlito syrichta
CTCTGTCACCCAGACTGGAGTGCAGTGGCCGCTCCGGACCACCGCAGCCTCGACCCGCTGGGCTCCGGCGATCCTTCCGCCTCGGCCTTCCGAGTAGCTGGAACTACAGGCGCGCGCTACCACACCCGGCTGATTTTTTGATTTATTGTAGAGATGAGGTCTCCCCCAAGTTGCCCAGGCGGGTCTCGAACCCGCGGGCTCAGGCAATCCATTCACCTCAGCCTCCCAAAGGTGCGGGATTACAGGCTGAGCACACCAAGCCCGGCTTACACTACTTTACGTCCATTTCCCTCTAGACCCTGACTTCTGGCTATCTTGGTCAGCCTGTACAATGCTCTGACCTGACTCACTGTGGGCTGTGGGAGTTGGAGCAGGAGCTGGAATAAGGGACTCAGCTTTGCACTACATTTCCTGAAACACCTCACCCAAGTCAGCTGACATTCTGCAGCCTAGTGCTCACGTCCATTGTAGTCACAGCAGATTAACGCACCAAACCCCCTGGATTCTCTGTGGGTTGAGAACTGACGGGTAGAGGGATTCATATTCTGGAGAAGGACTGGAGCATAATCTGGGGACAAAGGGAAGAGGATGCAATTTTTATAGGCACAGAACCATCACGTGGAAAGGTAGAGAGCATTGTTATATTTAGGAAGCCATTGCGCATTCAGATGACTGGAACATAAATGGAGGTTGAGGGGTGATGAAAGATAAGGTTTAAGAATATTGTGATTATATTTTTCTCTTGAAAAGGTCATTCTGGAATGTGAAGAAGTCAGATGGGAGCAGAGAGATCAATTAGGAAGGGATTGTGGTCATATGGATGAGAAGTAAAGAGAGGGAAACTGAGACAGCAGCAGAGGGGACAGAGAGAAGTAAGCAGACCTGAGAAATTTATAAATATACAATTGAAGAATTAATCACCGTGTTGGAGTAGGGAGAGGAGGACACCCAGTTAAAATTGATCTGAATGGTCTGGTGCACCCAAGCCAATGTGTGTAAACACACACACACACACACACACACACACACAACAATGAGTTCGGGACATGCCATGGGAATAATTTCCCTCTTAGTCAAATCTGACACCATTTTGAATTGAATAAACTTCCCTCACCTGAGTGATGAATCTTAAAAATTTGTTATTCAACACAAGTCCCTTACAGCTCCACTGCCCAATCACTTCAACTTCCAGTCTGGTCCTCCTCCAATCCAGGTCTCTGATGTAGAGATCTTGCCTATATTTCTGACCCAATGGTTGCCTTGGCCCATCTTCTAACTCAGTCTGGAAAACAGATGTTGCTGATCTGCTTAAGTCAACTACCATCTCTGGAGCCTGGAATGGAGTCAACTCTCCCAGTACATATGGTCTGTAAAGGAGGGTACAGTGAAGAAAGGGAAAGTGGTCCCCTGTGATTTTCTCCTACCTGCTTATTAAAATTATTGTACTCATCTTTCAGGAGAAGATTCAAATGCTACCTCTTTTTTAAAAAGTCTTCTCAGACTCCACCACCACCACCCGAAACTGTAACTTTATACTTAGAGTTAAAAGTCTTCCTCTTTTATAATTTTTAACATTGTCTAAATTTTTATCAGTCTTCAAGTGCTTACAGTCTATAATTTATAATAGTCATTTGGCTACATATCCTTTGTCTCTGACCAGATTACAAACCCCTTGAAGTTTAAAACTGTGCCTTCTTCATCTTTTATTTATTCATTTGACAAATATTTGAATGATTGAATGAACAAAGGAGTGAATCTCTACTCGCCAGTGCCTCAGATATAACATCATCCTTCCTCAGAAAATCTTCCCAGAGTTATTAAAAAAGAAGTTACTTTATAAGTCTTAAAAAAGAAGGAAATTATGCCATTTGTGACAACTCTGAGGACATTATGCCAAGTGAAATAAACCAGGCACAGAAAAACAAATACTGTAGGATTTCACTTATACATAGGATTTTTACAAGTTGAACTCAGGAGGAAGGAGGGAGGTGGGAGGGGGAAACGTGGCAACACACTGGGTACCTGGTCCACTACCAAGGGAAGTGAGAGCCAACTGGAAGCCCAAACTTCACCTATAGGCAACCTACTTATGTAGCAAATGCTCACTTGTACCCCATAATTCTAAAATTAAAAAAATAAAAAAGAAGTTGACCTCAAAGAAACAGAGTAAGAGGGTGGCTACCAGGAGTCAAGGGCTGAGAGAAATGGGGTGATGTTGGTCCAAGGATACAAATTTCAGTTATAAGATTAATAAATTTTGACCTAATGTACAGAATGGTCACTATAGTTAATAATATTGTATCACATACGTGAAATTTGTGGTTAAGTATTCCCAGTACAAAAAGGTAGCTATGTAAGGTGATGAATAAGTTAATTAGCTTGATTGTAATACTCATTTTACGATGTATACGTATATCAAAATCTCACATCGTATACCTGAATATTTCCACTTTTTATTTGTCAATTATATCTTAATAAAACTGGGAAAGCATTTAAAAAGGCTACATTTGATAGTCAGGACTGCTACCTCCTTCCTCTAGACTAGGAGTGAAAGTACAAATAGCCAAAATAAAGAATGAAAAGAGTAAAAAGAGGAGTTTAGAAGAAGGAACTTAGATTCAATTGATCTTCCTCTTTCTTTCACACCACTTTTTCCACTTTTAAAAAAGTAATTGCTTTGAACTGCTGATAAAATCCCAAAGGCGTCAAGATTTTTATAGTCCAATTTGAAATAAACAATTTTTCTTTACCCTGTCAAATCTCAGCTCTATAAATATATTAAATATATTCACCTTATTTTCCGTCCCATCAATATTAGTGTAAGTAAAGTGATTTATAAAAAGAGGGTCTGTAATAGTTTGCCAATATGTGGCACATATTTGAAGTACTGTCATCATGGAATTTTTAAGTAATTAAAATTATTTCACGACTAATTAACAACAGTTTAAAACCCCATAAACCATTCCAACTTAAACATTTCTATTCATACTCCATCTGCCAAATATTAAGTAGAACAGTACAAAAATAGGGAAGGGGAAGCCATTTCCAATTATGCTCCCATTTTTTACTTATTTAGGGCAATAGCTTAACTCAAATTTCTTCTCTTGATTAATAGGATTTAATATATTAAAATGACTATAAACATTCATTATGAATTCAAAAGAAACAGTTTATTCTTTTTTTAGAAAGCAAAATGGAACTATCCTGACTTTTAGGTTTGTCTAAACAAAGGCCAATACTAGTTAGAGAAAACATCTGTCTGAATGAAGTCAGAAAATTCCCAAGGACATACTTAACTACTTCTAAGCATGCCTTCAGAACAGACCCACCCATACACGTGTCTTGTGGTCCAGATGGAACGATGAAATTTCCCAAACTCTCCTGGCATTTATCTAAATGTTTGTCCAGATACAAACTTTGTTCAACAAATGAGAATGACTATTTCAAAAATAAGTGGTTGAAGTCATTCACTTCCTTGTAGAAGTCGCAACTAAATTATTTATGCATTAATTCATTCTATGCTAACATTGTTTCTATTCTAGAATTTGAAGACCTTCAATCATTCACCAAACATTGATTTGGTTCCTTTCCCACACAAGTCACTATGCTAAGTGCTGCAAGTATAGAAAGATGAATGAAACATGTCCATCTCTTCAGGGGTAAAAGGGTCTTGGTAGGAGAGAGAGAAAATACTTATAAATAATTATAATGCAATAGCAGGAAATTACACAAGAGAAGAACAAAATTATTCAGGTAAGAGTCTAAAACGAATACCATGGTGGTAAACAGAATAAGCAGTGTCATTTGTAGCTGGGAATATCAAGGAGGAATTTCTGAGGGAAGTAGTTTTTGACATAGAATATAAAGTTCGTTAGGATTTCAAGAAGCAGTGATATGAGGGACAAAGGAAAAAGGAAGAAAGCATACAATGTAAATGCATGACCTTTGGCCGTATTGTTTACAACGTGTAGCAGACACTGTTGACACCCAACTCCCTTGTAACTCACTGTTGTCTACAAGCTACCCTCATACACAGAGGCATTAGAGTTGGTTAATAGATTCCTCAGCTCCTTCACCTCTCAAGTAGGATGTTCTGTACCTTCTTCCAGAGGTTCCTGGCAGAACTGATCCTAATTACCCATATTAACAGGCCCTGTATTGGCTATGCTCCCTTCCCTGACTCACTTCCTTATGTCCCTAGCAGTGCTTCCTAACATTACCTCCCAAATAAAATTCTTCCTCAGAACTACTCATGAGATCTGCTTTGAGGGGAATCCAAACTAAAACACAATAACTCAGCCAACTGGGGATGTTATTGATGACTGACAAAATGATCTGCTATTTCATGGGTCACTGGAATAGGGCAGTGTTTCCCCCAAACAATGACCAGTGGGATATCTGTAACCACTGATTTCCCTTCTTGGAGATTTACAATACACATTAGGATAACAATGGTACTGTAAAGTCCAATGGCAAAACCAAAGCCTATTTAACATTGTTTAAGAGTTAAACTTATTTGACCCTCTTATTAACCTCCCAGTTAAAGCCAGTTTGGAAAGTGCTGGAATTGATACTGACACATTCTTAACTTTAATGAAATTTCGTTTACTCTTTTTTCATGGAAACCCAGAGCCAAATGAGAGCATGCTTGCCAGTGTCAAAATATACCAGTGTCAAAATACTCAAGGTTTTCCGTCAAATTTTCATTTTATTCAACTATATTTGAGTTTCTTTGCTGTGGGCATCCCCTACATTCAGAGGTGGAAAGAATGGTAAAAGCCATTTTGGAACTATATCAGTGGAAACATGCATCCCTGCTGCCAGTGCCTCACACTGCCAATTTAAATGTCTCTTAGCTCTACAACACAGGAGCAACCACAGGGCCCAGAGGACAGGTAGGGGTTGAAGGATGTGAGGAAGGCCTGGTCAGACACTTTAGAGTCCTGAAGAAGAAGCTTTCACAGTACTTTGCTGAGCTAGAGTGTGGGGAATTCTTGTGGCAAGGAACTGTGGGAATGAGAATGAGAGCTTCTCCATTCCTAGAGATATGTTTGCTCCCTAAAAATCTTGGAACTCTCCCCTGTCCCCAGTAGAAGGGTAATAAAAGCAATAGGGAATGATCCAGGGAGGACTTGTGAGAGCTAAATCTGGAAGTGAGTCCTCCCTGCCAGAAAGACTGTAAGTAACTGGTCTTTCAATCTGGAAAGACACTGAGCAGTGTGGCTTCATTCTGGTGGCTCAACAGGGAGCAAGTTCTACTGAAACAGAATTACTAAAGTATATAGGTAACAGCATGAAGGAAAAAAAAGAACACTTAATGATGGTCAAACACAATTCGAAATAGGACTTTCTGGGAATAACAAACATGATTTTTTTCACTTAAAAAAAATCAGTGGATGAAATGAAAGAGAAGATGATCACTTTTGAGACACGTATTAGTAGTATCAAAGATCGAAAGTGAAAAATACTGCAAAACACAATGCAAGAAACTTCAGCTTCCAGTCACAAAGGAGCAAACTTTCTTGGAATAATCTTCCTGCCAAGAACCATATAAAAGCTGGTAGACACATAAAGTGTCTGTTTAAAGTCATTGGAGAAAAACAAGGCAGGCAAAACTTTAGGAGTCAAAATTTTAGAGAATTGGGAAGTACATTGAGGTGAGCCCTGCATTCAGCTGTGACTTTTCCTTTAGGACATTTGCTAGTTCACTACATTGAGAATAGAGGTCTAGTAGAAATCAATGGTCAGGGGCTTGAGGAAATCTCTCTGGGTTGCAGAGAAGAGAGTTAAAGTTTGGGGTTGCCAAGAAGAGCCGAACTCAAATAAAAGGAGGGAAGTAAACCAAAAAAATTCTGGAATCAATCTCACCTTGAAATGTATGCTATTTCCTAAGATGAGGGCATATTTAAAGTGAGAGACTCAGATACCAACAAGTAAGCAGTATCTGAGAGGCTAAAGAGCGAATAAACAATTTTGGCATTCTAATAGTGCTAGGAAATCAGAGAATGAAGTTCATACTCAGCAAGGTGGGGTGGTCATTTTAAGCATATAAGGCCCACGTTGAGACTCCAGAAGGGAAAATCCTTAAGTGTAAGGGTAATATTCTACCAGTAAGAACAAACTGGAAATAGGCCAAGCCATGATGAATGCTAACACCTGCCATCAACTGAATCAAGGTGATCTTCTAGTGCTGTGTCTGCTTGTCAGAAGACAGTTAACATCAGTTGAAGCATCTACAATTTTTCATGCATGGTATCCTACATCCAATTAAAAAGAATGTATTGACACATCAAGAAGAAGAATAAATACCTGAAAATAAAGAGATAAAGCAGACAATAAAAAATATGAATAATATATTCAAGATATCAAAGGATAAATAATTTCGCCAGAGAACTGGGATAGATAGATAGATAGATAGATAGATAGATAGATAGATAGATATTACTAGAACTGAAAAACACATTTACTGAAATTAAGAATTTAATAGATGAATTTAACAGCAGAAGAGAGAACTGATGAACTGAAAAATAGGCCAATAGAAAATATCCACAATTGGCCGGACTCGGTGGCTCAGCCTATAATCCCAGCACTTTGGGAGGCCGAGGCAAGTGGATTGCCTGAGCCTGCGGGTTCAAGACCAGCCCAGGCAACTTGGCGAGAACTCGTCTCTACAACTAAAAAAAAAAAGCCGGGCGTGGTAGCACGCGCCTGTAGTTCCAGCTACTTGGAAGGCTGAGGAGAGGGATCCCCAGAGCCCAGCAGGTCGCTGCTGGAGTGGCTGTGAGCATGCCACTGCACTCCAGCCTGGGCAATGGAGTGTGACTCCAACAAAAAGAGAGAGAGAGAGAGAGAGAGAGAGAGAAGGAAAGAAAGAATGAATGAAAGAAAGAAAATATCCACAATTGAGAGAAAATTTAAAAATGAAAAAGGCAGAAAATAAACATATGGGACAAAATAAAAGGATCTAAGCTGCATAACTGAGTCCCGGGAAAAGAGAGAAGACAAAAACAATGACTAAAAAAAATACTGGCCAAGATTTTCCAAAACTAAAAATAAATAAACAAAAATATCAATTCAAAAATCTCTATGGACTCTTAGCAGGATAAATACAAAGGAACTTCATAACAGGGTTCCTAAAACCCAATACAAAGAGAAGACGTTAAAAGCTTCCAGAGAGGATAAATTGCACATTATCATCAAAAGAATAATAACACCAACAAATGTCTCTTCAAAGAAAAATATGCAAGCCAGAGGACAACAGAATGACATCTTTAAAATGCCTTAAAAATACCAACACAGAATTTTACACTTAGTGAAACTATTTCAAAAAATAAGCGTTCTAGCAAATAAAAATGAGAAAATTTTAGCAAAACTCCACCAAAAGCAATACTAAAAGGAGTTTTCCAGATGAAAGGAGAATGATCCCAGATGGAAGTAAAAAATTGCAAGAAGAAATGAAAAGCACTGGGAAGAATAAATATGTGACTAAATCTAAATGAGTATACGTTAAGATTTGAAATGATACTTTGATACACCCTTGTAAGAATTCAAATATAGGCAGAATTAAATATTGATATCAGTCACATAAAAAGGTGGAGGAGAACGAATAGAGTTAGAGTTATAAAGTTCTTATGTTGCTCAGGAAATGATAAAAGCATTCATTTTAGGTAAACTGTAATATGCTGATTATGCCTGCTATAATATATAAGAGAGACACTAAAATAAAAGTTTCATACCTGCTTCATTGAGACATAGTTCACGTTATATACAATTTGTGCATTTAAAGTGCGCAATTCAATGGTTTTTATTATATTCTCAGATATGAGCATCCATTACCACATTCAATTTTGAGCATTTTTGTCATCTCAAAAAGAAACCCTTTGCCTTTTAGCTATCACCCCGTCCCTCTATCCCACCCATCTCTAAGCAAATACTAATCTAATTTCTATTTCTAGGAATTTGCCTATCATTGATATTTTATGTTAATGGAATCCATGATATGAGGTCTTTAGTGACTGATCTCTTTCTCTTAGCATAACGTTTTCAAGGTTTATCAACGTTGTAGCACATACCAGTACTTTTCTCCATTCTCCAAATATATCATAGTGTTAATCCTTTGTTTAGCTGATAAAAATTGGGGTGGTTTCCTCCTTTTGGCTATTATAAATAATGTTGCTATGGACATCCATGCATACATTTGTGTGTGGACATATGTTTTCATTTCCTGTGAATATAACAAGGAGTAGAATTGCTGGATCATAGGGTTAACTCATTTGTGGAAGTGTCAAACTGTTTTCTAAAGTGGTTGCACCATTTTACATTTCCCCAGCAGTATTTGGGGATTTCAAATTTGCCACATCCTCACCAACACTTGTTATTAACTCATTTTTTGATTATAGCCATCCTAGTGAGTGTGGAGAGGTATCTCACTGTGGCATTGATTTACATTTCCCTGATGATTAATGAGGTTGAACATCTCTTCATGTTTATTGACCATTTATATTTCTTCTTTCAAGAAATATCTATTTAGATCATTTATCCATTTTTAATTGTGTTGTCTTTTTATTATTGATTTCTAAGAGTTGTTCTCCTTTATTTGTGGTTTTGCTTTCCACAGTTTTAGTCACCCATGGTCAACTGTGGTTAAAAAATATTAAATAGAAAATTCCACATATAAACAATTTATAAGTTTTAAATTGCACTCAATTCTGAGTAGAATTGAGAAATCTTGTTTCACCCAGGATGTGAGTCATCCCTTTGTCCACATATCCATGCTGTATACACTACCTACCCATTAGTCACTTAGCAGCTCTCGACTAGCAGATCAAAAAGCATAATACATATAGGTTACAGGCATCCACTGAGAGTCTTGGAACATATCCCCTGCAGATAAGGATGGGAGGATGGGAGACTACTGTATTTTCTAGAAATAAATTCCTTATTAGATATAATATGCAAATATTTTCTCCCATTCTACGGAATATCTATTCATTTTCTTGATAGTGACCTTCTAAGTTTTTATTTTTATTTTGATGAAGTCTAGTTTGCCTATCCTTTTCTTTTGTGATTCTTGTAGATTAACCCCTATGTTTTCTTCTAAGAGTTTTATAGTTTGAGCTCTTACATTGAGATCTTTGATCCATTTTAAGTTAATTTTTGTATAAGGTGTAAAGGTAAGGGTCCAACTTTTCCTTTTTCATCCAGTTGCTCCAGCACCATTTGTTGAAAAAACTCTTATTTCCCCCATTAAATGCTCTCTGCACACTTGTCCCTCTTTTTAAATATAGGCGTTTACAGCTAGAAATTTCCCACCAACACTTTCTAGCTACATCTCATAAATTCTAATATTTTGTGTCTTAATTTTCATTCATCTCAAAGTATTTCTATTTTTTATTTTTTCTTTGATCATTGGTTATTTAGGAGTATATTTTTATTTCCACATGTTTATGAGTTTTCAAAATTTCTTTCTGTTAATGATTTCTAATTCCATTCCATTATGATTAGAGAACATATTCTGTATTTTTTATCACTTTAAAAGTATTCCATTAATATATGGTCTATGTAGTATATTATCTATGCTGGAGAATGTTAACATATGGTCTATGGAATATATGGTCTATGCTAGAGAATGTTTCATGTACACTTGAGAAGAATGTATATTCTCCTGTGTTGGATGGAGGGTTCTATCAATGTTTGCTAGATCCAGATGATTCATAGTGTTGTTCAAGTCTTCTATTTGCATGTTCATTTACATCCTAGTTCTTCTATTCATTATCAAAAATGAGTATTTATGTTACTTTAACTGTTGTATTGCCTGGAGTTTTTTTCCCCTTTATTTCTGTCAGTTTTCACTTTATGTGTTTGAGTACTCTGCCATTAGATCTGCATATGTTTACTATTGTTGTATGTTCCTAATGAATCGACCTTTTCATTATTATACAATGTCCCTTTTATCTACAGGAAAGTCTTTGTTTTAGAGTCTATTTTGCCTGATATTAGTACATCCACTCCAGCTTTCTTGTGAATGCTGTGTTTGCATGATTGTATCTTTTTCCATTCCTTTACTTTCAATTTATTTGTGTATTTGAATCTAAAGTGTTTCTCTTATAGATAGCATATGGTTAGATCTTGCTGTTTTTTAATCCAATCTGACAATCACTGCCTTTTTTATTGGATTATTTAATCAATTCACCAGTGGTGTGCTTAACAGCATCCCACATTTCTGTAAAGCTCTGTTTATTTTTTCATCCTTTGTTCCCAGTTATTCAGATTGCATAATCTTTATCAATCTGCCTTTAAACTTGCTAGTTCCTTCTTCTGCCAGTACTTGTGAGACTCTCTAGGAAATTTATAATTTTATATAATAATTTATTATAAATAAAAATTATAATAATTATAAATTTCCTAGAGAGGTTCACAGTGTATTAGTACTAGAATTTCCATTTGGTTTTTTTTATATTTTCTCTTTATCATTTTCTCTACTTGAGGTGACACTGGTATCATTGTCATCATCTATTCTTTTACTTGTTTAATCATGGTTTTCTTTCTTTTTTAAACATATTTATAATGGCGACTTTGAAGTTTCTGTTAAATCCATCTGGTCACTCACATAAGCACCTTCAGTTGCAGGCTTTTTTCTTGTGTGGGGGCCATACTTTTCAGTTTCTCTGCATATCTCATAAACTTTTGTTGAAAATAAAACATTTTAGATAATACATTGTAGCAATTCTGGATACTGGTCCCCTCCCCTGTCTGGGTCTTATTATTATTATTTGCTAGTTTACTGGTTTAGCAACTAGATTGTTTTAAGGAATTCTATTCCTTTCTTCCCTGTAGTCTGTGATGTTGCTCTTCAGGAATGCTGACTTGAGTATGCCCAGAGTCACCCTAGGTTGATAATGGTTTTCCATAGCTCTCTTTGACAGTCTCATTCTTTGACTACGCCCAGTTTTTAAGTTCCTTTGCAATTCCAGCTCCTTTGATGGGACAGTTTCTGAAGTCAGTGTTTGAGATTTGTTCTGAACCCAGGAGATCTCCCCAACTGTCTCTTTCCTGTTTCTCTCTGGCAAACTAGTCCGCTTACAGTATACCCTATATCTCCAACGAACCAATCTATCTTTTCCCAGTTGCCTTTCACTACAATTTCCACTGTTTTGTAAGCCTCTTAGGCTTGAATTTTTCCAGAACCGTTACAGATAAAATAATTTCTTTAGGTGGGGATTTGGAGCTCTATGCTCTACAGTCTGCTTTCTCTCCCCAGCCCAAACCTCTGAACCAAAGTTCTAGAACTGGGTGCGGAAAGAACATGCTTCTTTCTCAGTGACAATACTGTTTTAGAAGCTGAGTGCTCAATGGATGAGGAAGAAAGGAGCATCAGTTCACATATTTCAGCATGGGACCTCTGCCCCATGAGCAGGGTGCAAGGGCCTTCTGGGCTTTGGTACTCCGAGCAGCACCTTGCCCAAAGTAGAGCCTCCATCCCATAAGTAGTGCTGGGAAGAAGGGAGTCCTGCCTCTCAGTTCCACTCATGTAGAACATAGTCTCAGCAACAGGCAGCTAGGGGCAGAATAAGAAATATTGACATCCTGCCTTTCCTTGGAATCTAGCCCTTTATCTGGGAGCTGAGGAAAGAGAGAACCTTCTTTCTTGGGTTACCAATCTGAAGTGGAGCTTCCATCTCACTAAAGTGGGAGGGGAAAGGGGGGTACAGGTAGTGGTTCAAATACCACAGACTTTTGCAATTCTTACCAAGTTTTAGAAGATTTTCTGGAATATGAAGGGGAACCCCCCAACATCAGAATTTATTTATTTAAAATGATGTATTTATTCTTGCATGTTTAAACTTCAGACACCTTCAAAGTACTCTCCATTTGATGCAATATGCCTAGCAAGATGCTTTTTCCACTGCTCAAAACAGTTTTTTTTTTTGAGTTGAAGTCTCACTCTGTCACCCAGGCTGGAGTGCAGTATCATGCTGCTCACCACCATCGCAGCCTCGACCTGCTGGGCTCAGGCAGTCCTTCCGCCTCAACCTTTCAAGTAGCTGGAATGACAGGTGCACACCACCACGCCTGGCTAATTTTTGTGATTTATTGTAGAGACGAGGTCTCACCAAGTTGCCCAAGCTGGGTTCAGGCAATCCTCTCGCCTTGACCACCCAAAGTGCTGGGATTACAGGCTGAGCCACTGCGTCTGGCCCCAAACAGTTTTTGAACTCACCAATCTTTATGCCTTTTTAGTGCTTCTGCCATTTTTTATTTCACCTCTCCCTTTGAAGACTTTTTTCTTTGGAGGAAATCAAAAAAGTTGTTCTTGGCAAGATTGGGTGAATAAGGAGAATGGGGCATGGGGGTCATTCTACTTTTGGTCAAACACTGCCGAACACGCAATGTGGTGTGGGCAGGTGCACTCGTAAACCACCCATCATAAATGGGCAAACACATTGAAAGACTCTCCAAAAAAAAATTAACTGGATCCGAACGCAGCGCCTCTCAACAACACTAGCTGGTACACTGATACCAATGGGTTCCAAGAACATTTATCTAACCGGAAAAACCTGTACTATAAGGAACTCACACACCAAAAGATAATTTTAAGGTTTTTTGGGGGGACCCCCCCCTCACATATGTTTCTTCATTTACTGTGTGTCCACAGGGCTATTTCCTGAGATTAGAAACAGTTGTGCTATTTTTATAATTTTCACCAGTTTTACTGGGATATGGGTCCACAGAGTTTGTTACACTGTCATGCTGTATGTGAAACTACTAAAATAAAATGTAAATTATATAACTGATGAAATAAGAAATACTTAATAGTGTAAAAGGAGGCAACAAAGGAGGGAAAAGGAAACCAAGCAGATTGGACAAATGTATAATATGTAATAAAATAGTAGACTTAAAGCAATCCTAATAATTACATTAAATCTGATTGAGCTAAATACTCCAATTAAAAGACAAAATTCACTGAAAAGCTTCTGCAAAGCAAAAGAAACCAACAAGAGAACAGGGAGACAGCTCACAGAATGGGAAAAAATATTTGCCAACTGTACATCTGACAAAGGCCTAACATCAAGGAGCTCATCAACAACAAGGGTAACTGCATAATGAACATTTGTATACTTAACCCTGAATTGTACCCCACATCTTTAAAAGAAAAAAGTTAAAAATTAAAAAAAACAAAAATGGACAAAATTATCATTTGTATGTCTTCTTTTAAGAAATGCTTATTCAGATCATTTGATTTTTCAGTCAGATTATTTGGTTTTTGTTTTGCTTTGTTATTGATGCATAATAATTGTACATGTTTTCAGTAATGTGATTTTTTATATATGCAGCAATGTGTAATGATCAAATCAGGGTAATTGCTATATCCATCATCTCAAACACTCATCTTTTCTTTATGTTGGGAATGCTTGAATTCTTTTCGCTATTTTGAAATATACAATAAATTATTAACTATAATCACTCTACTAAACCATCAAACACTATATTTTATTCCTTCTATCTAACTGTATTTTTGTACCATTAATCAACCTCTCTTCATCCACCCTTTCCCCTACCTTTTCCAGCACTGGTCACCACCAATCTACCCTCTAGCTCCAGGAGATTCACTTTTTAGCTCTCACATACGCGTGAGAACATGTAATATTTCTCCTTCTATGCCTACTTTATTGAACTTAATATAACGGCCTCCAGGTCCATCCATGTTACTGCAAATGGCAGAATGTTACTCTTTTGTATGGCTGAATAATATTTCATTGTGTATATACATATCACTTTTTTTTATACATTCATCTATTGAGGGACACTTATCTTGATTCCATATCTTGGCTAGTGTGAATAGTACTGCAATAAACATGGGAGTGTTTATTTCTTTGATAAATTGATCTACTTTCTTTTGGACAGACACTCAACAGTGAGATAGCTGGATCATACAGTAGATCTATTTTTAGGTTTTGAGCTCTCCACAGTGGCTGTACTAGTTTACATTTTCATCGGCAGTGTATGAGGGCTCTCCATTCTCTGCATCCTCACTAGCATCCATTATTTTTTATCTTTTTGGTAAGATTCATTTTAACTGGGGTAAAATGATATCTCACTGTGGTTTTGATTTGTATTTCCCTGATGTTCAACAGTCTTTATATATCTGTGAGCCTTTTGTATGTCTTCTTTAGAGAAATGTCTATTCAGATCTTTTGCCCATTTTTAGTCAGATTATTTGAATTTTTGAGATTGAGTTGTTTCAGTTCCTGATAATATTCTATGGTTATTAGTCCTTTGTCAAATGGATGGTCTGCAAATATTTTCTCCTATTCTGTAAGCTGTCTCTTCACTCTATTGATTGTTTCCTTTGCTGTGCGATAGTTTTTCAGTTTGATACAATCCCATTTATCTATGTTTGCTTTTGTTGCCTGTGCTTTTGGAGTCTTAGTTATAAAATCTTTGCTCAGTCCAATATCCTGAAGCATTTCCCCATTTCTTCTAGTAGTTTCACAGGTCTAGTCTTACATTTAAGTCTTTAATCTATTTTGAGTTGATTTTTGTGCATGGTGAGAAATAGGGTTCCGGTTTTGTTGTTCTGCATTTGCATATCCAGTTTTTCCAACACCGTTTATTGAAGAAACTATCTTTTCCCCAATGTTCTTGGTGCCTAAATGACCAACAGGTATAGGAAAAAAGGTTCAACATCACTAATCATCAGGGAAATGCACATGAACCATAAATGGGATATCATTTCACGCAGATAAGATGACTATTATCAAAAAGACAAAAAAAAACTGCTGGTGAAGATGAGGAAAAAAGAGAGCTACCATTTCATCCAGCAATCTCACTATTGTGTATATGTCCAAAGGAAAGAAAGTCGATACGTCCAAGAGATATCTGCATTTCCATGTTTATTGCAGCACTATTCACAATAGCCAAGATATGGAATCAACTTAAATGTTCATAAACAGATGAATAGATAAAGAAAATCTGATACAGATGAATAGATAAAGAAAATCTGATATATACACACAGTGGAATATTAACTTAGCCATAAAAAAAAAATGAAATCCTGTCATTCACATCACTGTGTTACATGAAATAAGTCAGGCACAGAAGGCCAAATACCACCTGTTCTCACTCATATGCAGAAGCTTAAAAAGTTGATTTCATAAAAGTAGAGAGTAGAATTGTGACTACTAGACACTGGGAAGGTTTGGGGGAAAGGAGAACAGAGAGAGAAACAAAATTACAGCTAGATAGGAGGAATAAGTTCTGGTGTTCTGTAGCACTGTAGGATGACTATAGTTAACAATAATTTATTGTATATTTTCAAATGGCTAGAAGAGATAATTTTGAATGTTCCTAGCACAAAGAAATTATAAATATTTGCCATGATAGATATACTAATTACCCTGATTAGCTCATTACATATTTTATACATGTATCAAAATATCACACTGTACTCTCAAAATATGTACAATTATTGTGTCAATTAAAATAATAACCAAAATGCAAAAAGCAACATAAGAATAAGAGACAAAAATATCAGACTGGATTTTTTTTTTTTTTTTTTTTTTTGAGTTGGAGTCTCACTCTGTCACCCAGACTGGAGTGCAGTGGCCGCTCCCGGCCACCGCACCCTTGACCTGCCGGGCTCTGGCGATCCTTCTGCCTCAGCCTTCCAAGTAGCTGGAACTACAGGCGCGTGCTACACGCCCGGCTAATTTTTTGATTTATTGTAGAGATGAGGTCTCGCCAAGTTGCCCAGGCGGGTCTTGAACCCGCGCTGCTTACAGGAGACATGTTTTATATATAATGGCACGGAAAGTTAGAAAGTAAAAGAAAGGAAAAATACTAACCAAAGGAAAAGTGGTGCAACTATAGTAATATTAGATAGAGTATTCTTTAAAGCAAGGAATATTATTTGAGATAAAGAATGACATTTTATAATGATAAAGCAGTCAATTCAACAAGAAGCTATAGCAATCATAAATTTGTATGTACTTAATAACATAACTTCAATTATAAGTAGCAAAATTGCCAAAAGGTAAAATAAGGAAATTCAAAATAACATTTGGAGATATTAATATATGTCTTTCAGTGTCTAATGATAGCAATATCATTAAGACTGTAGAAAGATTGAGTAACAGGATTAATAAACTTGACCTAATAGACATACGAAGGGAGGAACTCCCAAAAAATGGAACTTATTTATTTAAAAATGTGTATTTATTCTTACATGTCTAAACTTCAGTCACCTTCAAAGTACTCTCCACTTGTTGCAATACGCCTACAGAGACACTTTTCCACTGCTCAAAACAGTTTCTGAACTCGTCCATTTTGATGCCTTTTAATGCTTCTGCTGTCTTTTGTTTCACCCCTTCCACAATGACAAGACATTTCCCTTTGAGAACTTTTTTTCATCTGAGGATACACAAAAAAGTTGCTTGGGATGAGATCAGGTGAATAGGGAGGTTGGGACACAGGGGTCATGACATTTGTTGTCAAAAACTGCTGAACACTCAGTGCAGTGTGGGCAGGTGCACTCATAAATCACCCATTTTGAAATGCCCAAACGAGCTGAAAGAATCTCAAAAAAAAAAATAATAATTCACTGAAACCAAATGCAGTCTCTCCCAACAATGCTAGTTGATATACTGAGGCCGATAGGTTCCTAGAACACTTACCTAATAAGGGAAGACTGTACTACTTGGGACCCACCCTCCAAAAGATAATTCTGGTTTTGGGGGTTTCCCCTCATATGTAGAACACTGCAATCAACAACTGCAGAACAAACATTATTTTCAAAGTGAACATGGAACTTTTGTCAAAATATCACATAAGTAGAACCATTAAGCAAGCCTCAACAAATTTCAAATAATTAAAATCAAACAGAAATTTAATTCAATAAACAGGTAGATTAAGCTACAAATAAAATTTCCAAATGTTTTGAAATTAATCAATATACTTCTGAATAATTCATGGCGCAAAGACAAAATTACAAAGAGAATTAGAAAACTTATGTACTATATGGTAATGAAAACAAAACATATCTAAATAGAGAGAAACATATAGCCATAAATGCATGTATTACAAAATAAATAAGGCTGAATAACAAATAAGTCATCTAAATATCCATTACAGGAAGCTAGGGGAAAAGCATCAAATCAAACTCAAAGAAAGAAGTTAGGAAATAATAAAGATAAGAGCAGTGAGCCATGATATAAATAACAATCGTACAAGAGAGAAAATTACCAAAGCCAAAAGTGTTTCCTAAAAAGATAAATATAACCAGTAAACTTCTAGCAAAACTGATCAAGAAAAAACAAAGGAACAAAATTACCAATATGAGGAATGAAAAAGAGAGCATTATTACAGATCCAAAAGATATTAAAAATATAATAAGAAGACATCATGAATAACCTTTCTGGAAGGAAATTTGGCAAGATTTATTAAAACTATAATTACATAGACTTTTCAATTCAGAAATCCTACTCCTTGGACTCTATCCTATAGAAATAAAAACCCAATATGCTAAACAAATCTCCCATATATAAAGAATATATCCGAGGGTGTTTATTGCAGCAATGTTTGTAGTGAGGAAAAAAAAAACACATGGAAATAAAAATTATGTCAACCAATTGGGAAATGGAATAAAAGAATGATGCAAGTCTATGAAGTACAGAGAGAAAAGGAAGATGCACTACAAAGATCCTGGGATTGGGGGGTAATTTTAATTAATTTATTTTTTAATTGACAAATAAAAATCGTATATATTTATGGCATGCAATGTGATATTTTGATGTATGTATACATTGTAGAATAATTAAATTAAGCTAATCAACTAACACCTCACCTGTTATCCTTTATTTGTGATGAAAACATGTAAAATCTACCCTCTTAGCAATTTTCAAATATATAATACATTAACTGTAGCCACCATGCCGTACAATAGATCTCCAGAACTTATTTCTCCTAACTGAAACTTAGTACCCTTTGGCTAAAATCTCCTGTTCCCCCAATCCAGTCCCTTGTAACTGCCATTCTACTCTCTGCTTCTATGACTTCGACCTTTTTAGATTCCTCATATAAGTGAGATCATGCAGTATTTGTCTTTCTGTGCCTGGCTTATTTCACGTAGCATAATGTCCTCAGAGTTCATCCCTGTTGTGGTAAATGATAGGATTTCCTTATTTGTTAAGGCTAAATAGTATTTCATTGTGTACATGAACCTCATTCTCTTTATTCATTTATCTATTGACAGAACTTAGGGTGATTCCATAGCTTAACTATTGTGAATAATACTGCAATGAACACAGGAGAGCAGACGTTTTTGTCATACTGATTTCATTTCCTTTGAATACATAATCAGTAGTGGGATTGCTAGATCATACTGTAGTTCTGTTTTTAATCTTCTTAGAAACCTTTATAATTTTTTCCATAATTCTTGTATTAATTTAAATCCCCACCAACAGTGTACAAGAGTTCCTTTTTCTCTACATCCTCGCCAACACCTATCTTTCATCTTTTTTATCACAGCTGTTCTAACAGGTGTGAGGTGATATCTCACTGTGGTTTTAATTTGCATTTCCCTGATGATTCATAGATGCTCAGCATATTTTTATATATCTGTTGACCATTTAATGTCTTCTTTTGAGAATTGTCTATTCAGGTCCTTTGTTCATTTTTTCATCAGGTTGTATGTTTTGTTGCTATTGAGTTGGGTTCCTTATGCATTTTGATATTAACCCCTTATCAGATATATGGTTTGCAGGTATTTTATTTCATTCTGTAGGTTGTCTCTTCACTTTGTTGATTGTTTCCTTTGCTGTGAAGAGGTGTTTTAGTTTGATGCAATCTTATTTTACTCTTGCTTTTGTTGCCTGTGGTTTTAGGGTCATATCCAAGAAATCTTTGCCCAGACCAGTGTCAAGAAATTTTTTTCCTAAGATGTGTGTTGTTGTTTTTGTTGCTATTGTTTTATCATGTGATTTTTGTTTCATTTTGTTTTGCTTCTAGTAGTTTTACAGTTTTGAGTTTCACATTTAAATCTTTAATTCATTTTGATTTGACGTTTTCATATGGGGTAAGATAAAAGTCCAATTTCATTCTTCTGCAAGTGGCTATTCAGTTTTTCCAACATCATTTATTAAACAGACTGTCCTTTCTCCCATTTAATGTTCTTGGCACCTTTGTAGACGATCAGCTAACCATAAATGTGTGGCTTTATTTCTGGGGTCTCTGTTTTGTTTCATTAATCTATGTATCTATTTTAGTGCTGGTACCATGCTGTTTTGATTACTATAGCTTTGTGGTAAATTTTGAAGTCAGATAATACGATGTCTACAGCTTTGTTCTTTTTGCTCAAGATTGTTCTTGCTATTCAGGAACTTTTATGATTTCATACAAATTTTAAGATTGTTTTTCTATTTCTGTGAAAAAAATGTCATTGGAATTTTGATAGTGATTTCATAGAATCTGCATATCACTTTGAGTAGTGTGGACATTTTAGCAATATTAATTATTCAATTCCATGAAAACAGAATATCTTTCCATTTATTTGTGTCTTTATCAACTTCTTTCATGAATGTTTTATAGGCTTCAGTGTAAAGACCTTTTACCTCCATGGTTATATGTATTCTTAAGTAATTTTTTAACGCTAGTGTAAATGGGATTGTGTTCTTGATTTATTTCTCAATAGTTTGTTATTACTGTATAGAGATGCTAATTCTGTATGTTAATTTTGTCCTGCAACTTTACTGAATTCATTTATCACTTCTAACATCTTCTTGGTGGAGTTTTTAGGGTTTTCTATATGGAAGATTTTGTCTGCAAACAGTGACAATCTAACTTCTTGTTCGATTTGAATTCCTTTTATTTCCTTGCCTACTTGCTCTGGCTAGGACTTCCAGTATTATGTTTAACAGAAGTGACAAAATTGGGTATCCTTTTCTTGTTCTTGGTCTTAGTGGAAAAGCTTTCAACTTTTCATCACTATGAGGCTACCTTTGGGCTTGTGATACATGGCCTTTATTGTGTTGAGATATATTCCTTCTTTTTTCAGTTTTTAAAAATTTCTTTTTTATTTTAAAGATGTAGGGTACAAGTCAGGATTGAGTAAATAAGTGGTGTATGTACAGGTTGCCTCCCATTGGACCTCACTTTGCCTGTATTGGGGTCATGCACCCTTATTGATGCTGTGTGCCCTCCCTCCCAGCAGTACCCCACTGCTGCCAATTCCTTTCTTGTAGTATTATGATACGTGTTCAGGTCTGTTTATGAGTGAGAACATCTGGCACTCTGTTCTTTGTTTCCGTGACAGATCACTGAGTATGATAGACTCTAAATCCGTCCATAATTTTGTCCTTCTTTATGGCTATGTAATATTCCATCGTGTATATGTACCACATTTTTTATCCAGTCTACTTTCAATGTGCAGCACATTTGGTTCCATGTTTTTGCTATCATGAATAGTGCCGCAATGAGCATGTGTGTTTAGGTATCTTTTTTGTAGAATGATTTGAGTTCCTCCAGTTATATTCCCAGTAGGGGGATTGCTAGGTCATATGGAAGGTCAATTTCTAGTTCTTTTAGAAATGGCCACATTGTTTTTCAAAGAAGTTGAACTAGTTTGCACTCTCACCAACAGTGTAGAAGAGTGCCCTTTTCTCCACATCCTCACCAGCATCTTTTGTTTGAGGTATAGTCCTTCTATACCTAGATCCCGTTTTTGTTAAATGGTTCTTAACAGTGTGTGTGTATGTGTGTATGTGTGTGAGTGTGTGTGTTTGTGTGTGTGTGTGTGTGTGTGTGTGTGTGTGTGTCAAATTATATAATATTTGAGAAAGTTCTGGAAAAATGAACACCAAGCTATTTACAGTGGTTAGGGGACATGGGTATCAATAAGAGGTTGTGGTGTCAACAAAAAATGTTAACAAAAGTTCATTTTTTCAAAAGTTATTCATGATTAAAAGCGACAGTATGCATGATATTTTCTCATTAAGTAAAGGTACAGATTTAAATGTGCATACATCAATATTGTAATGCAGTAGCCCCAAATATGAGAGGACTTGTAAGGTTTTTTACATATTCCAAAGAAGTCACCCAGGGGTCCAGCAGGGAAACACACTGGTTTATTAGAACTTACAGGAGACACTGATGGTGGCCAGTCAGTGAAGAAGGACCAATGGTGGCTGGCCAGTTATGAAAGAATTTGCATTGTGGGACAGTACAACAAGCAGTTTTATAAGTCAAGCAAGTTAATTATTCAACTTGCTACATGGTGGTTACAATCACAATGAGTAAGGGTGCCACTCACGTTGTTCTCAACTCTGCTCAATTACCTGGACCTTGTTACTGGGAATATCCTTATCCTATAGAGACCAGCCTTGGCCAGAGGCTACTTCCTGGGAGAAGGGCAGAAAGAAGCCAGGTATGGGGGTGAAGAGTCTATTCTGAAGAATTACTTCAAAATATAAAAGGATAGTCTCCCAAAACATGAATGGTGAGGATCCTGGGGTGGTGAGATTTCAAAAAATGTTCACTTTCTTCCATTCATTTATCCAAATTGTTTGAACTTTTTGCAAAGCCAAAATAAAAACAACAAAGCTATTTTCGTTGTTAAAAATTTTTTTTAAATACAGAAAGCTGAAAGGAGGGAATTGATGAAGAAACAAAAGTGGAATTAGGAATTGGGCAACGAAGCATCTCAAAAGATCTCTCTGTGTATTTTTTATTGGAGTGTGTCACCATGGTGCCAAAGTCAAGGGATCCCAGATCATCTCATTTTTTATTTTCTTAAATGACCCTCATCTATATCTGAACCAGAGATGACTGAAAACCCAACCATGAGTAATTACCCCAGGTCCCTATGAGAAAACAGGTGGCAAAACCAGGGAATGGTGTTCCTGGCAGGCCCCCTTGCTTTGTCAGCGTTCCTGTGATTCTGCTTGGTGTGGACCAGTGTAACTATTTCCTTAGATTTTCTTATTCAAGATGACATCATGGTCCAGGTTCCATTATGCAATCCATCAGCTTCTCTCTACCCTTTGTGTCGGTAAAAACAACTCTGCCCCAGCCACCACCCACCTAGGCTATAAAACCGGTTTCAGGCTTTCACAGTGAATCATATCCCTGAGATGTTAACAAGAGCCTGCTTTTCCCAGACTGACATATCTTTCCTTGAGGGTAACACCTTTCATTTTCCACCCACACACCACCCATAAAAGTTCTTTAATCATCTTCAGTTCTATTTGCCCTGAATAAATCTTCTTCGCAGTTCCTGATGGGCAGATGGAGTAGAAGTGTGCTATCAGTTTTCCTTTGCCACCTAATAACAACACTCATTTTCTCTTTCCTAATGACTATTATTGACCTTTTCCCAAATCACTGAAATCATGTCATATTGACTTTGTTTCTAAATTCTATCCACCTCTTTCACTGTTATCTTGCTCAGGCCAAAGACCCTGAAATCATCCTAAACTCTCACATCCCACATCCATTGCATCAGTAAATTTGGCTCTCCATTGCTCAATATGATTATTTGTTATGAAAATGCAAATTAACATCACAATGAGATACTACTTCACACCCACTAGAATGGCTAAAGTAAAAAGTGCTGACAATATCAAATGCTGACAAAGTTGCAGAGCAACTGGAACCCTTGCATTGCTGGCAGGAATGCAGAATAGTAAAGCTTCTATGGAAAACATTTTGACAGCTTCTTATAAAATTAAACATGCACTTATCATATATACCAATTGTATTCACAGATATTTACCAAAAAAGAAAACTTATGCTCATGCAAAAACCTGCTCATTGCTCACGCAAATGTTTAGTCACTTTATTCATAATCATCAAAAACTAGAAACAACCCATATGTCCTTCAGTTGGTAAATAGACAAACTGTGGTACATCCATAAAATGGAATTCTAATCAGCAGAAAAAAGGAATAAACTATTGAATAACACAGCATCAATGGATGAATGCTAAAGGCATTTGCTTAGAGAAAGAAATCAGACACAAAAGACTACAAATTTTATAATTCCATTTATGTAAAACTCTGGAAAAAACAAAATTATAGGGACAGAAGATAGGTCAGTGATTGCCAGCTATTGGGCTCAAGGGGATGCTGTGACTACAAAGAGGTAACATGAGACAATTTTTAGAATAATGAAACTGTTCTATGTCATGACTGTGGTAGTGGATACACGAATATATGAATTTGTCAAAACCCACCATCAGTTCTGCCCTGAACTCCTACAGTGGTCTCCTAACTGCTCTCTTCCTCCTCTCTCTCTCTCCCTTACATTGTCCATGGTAGCCAGAGTGATACCTTCAGACCTAAATCCTATCATGTCAGACCCATGTTCAACAGGCTTAAAATAAAATCCAATACTCTTACTATGGTCCCTAAGGACATACATGATCTGGTCCCTAATAATGTATCTGACCTCATCACCTAGTATTGCCCTCTTCACTCACTGTATTCCAGCTACACTGACCTTCTTGCTTATACCTGAACAGGGCAAGGACACTCCAACTTCAAGGTCTTAACTCTTGCTTCCTCTCACTGGAATGCTTTTCACTAAATACTTGCATGGGTTATTCTCTTGTTTAGAACTCTCAAGGGCTCTTCATTTCCTACAGGTTAAAATTCCAACTCTTCAATGTGGTACTTAAGACCCTTTCTAACGTGGCCCACACCCATCTCTACATTCTTGTCTGACACACATGTGCACCAAATTCAGCAACTCTGTTTCTGAATTCTATCCACGTTCCCCTTTTTGCCTCCTTGACTGGGTAAATGTCTACCTATTTTATTTTTTGAAACTCAGCTCAAGCACTGCCTTCAGATAAAACAGATGACTCCCTCTCTATGTACTCATCATGCCCTGCATGCACTTCCATCTGGGCATGTGTTTTAATCAAGCTCTCCAGGTGATTCTTGTGCATACTAAAGTTTGGGAAGCACTGGTTCAGTATTTGTCACATGTTTTATATGTGATTATATGTCTGTTTCCCCTGGCTGGACTGAAAAGCCCTAAAGGGTTTTAATCTATCCCCACAGTCTAAGCACAATGGGGGTTCTGTAAATGTTAGATGAAAGAACAACTGAATGGATGCATGTCCATGCTTCCTTTCCACTCTTATGTTCCTGGCAAAACAGAGTTCTCTCCCTATAATGACCACCTGTCCAACCAGAAATTGAAATGGCACAGAAGTGTGGGTAGATGTGGCTTATGTTGTTGGAACCTGACTATAAGTTTCCTTTCTTTTCTCAGTTGGCTCACTAGGCCATTGCATACTTACTCGGGTTACTGTTTATGTAGCTAGCTATTTAGCCACAGGACTTAGCTCCTGAAATCTAAGTTTGAGGGCTACCTTTATTAAGTGCATGACCTCAGTGCAACGATCTGGGGCCATTGTAAATTGTTTAACCTAAATCAATTACTTCACTGACTATATCTCCATCTTTATTTGAAAGAAACCATCCCTTAGATGTGGAGAGTTGACGTTCATGTTGGGTTCTTTTGTTTTTTAGTTTACTGATTTTATGGCTGCTGCTTTTGATTGAAGTTTAATATTCTAGGAAATAACACTTTGAACAAAACCTTTACAATGTAGTTTTCTATTAAACGTAGCTTGTGCAAAAAAAAAAAAAAAAAAAAAAAGGTTAATCTATAAAGTCCTTGACCTTCTCAGATATCTACTGAAAGACCACATAGGTTCTCTCCACCCACCTGCCTTTCAATAGCATCACAAGTAGGGATGATGTATTGCTGAACAAGGCCCTTGGCAAGAGGGGTGGGGCACATGATATTTGTTCCTAGTAATGCTATCAATCCTGAGAACTTTCTTGAGACTTTATTTCTACTATCCAACAACTTATATTCACTGTTTCAATCACCTACTCCAACTCTGATGCTTTCCAGTAAAGCAATGAATGGTGAGAGGGAGAGAAAGGGGTACAGAGAAGGAAGTGGCTTTCTAATTGCTATAAGGAAGATGAGGAATCAGGGACATAAGGAGGGGTCTGCCTAGACATTTTGTTTGGAGTAATGTGCTCATGCCTACATCAGCCTGAATATTAAATAGGTGTGGCCCAAGAAAAAGAAAAGATTTTTTAACTGATCATGACTCATTCCCAAGTAGTATACACTAATTAAGCTCCCACCCACTTATTTTTCCAGTAAAAAAAAAAAAGATGATTTATAGCAAGGTAGCCTGGGTCATCTGCACTACGACTCAGTAGTTTCTGTCTGTGAAACCCAAATTGCTACAAAATTTTAAAGAAATTGGAATCAGGAAACTCTATGGTTGGCATATTATGTATTAATGGATCTATCTCCAGGCATGTTTGACCTAATTGTTCCAAATATATTCCTCTAGTGGGCATCAGGAGTACACACAGCCCCTATGGGTAGAATATAGAACATGTCAGAAGCATACCAATGCCATCTGACACTTTCCCTCATGCAGTCATTTATATGGGCTTGTACAGGAGGATGTTTGAGCTCAACTGAAAATGACGCTGGTTTTTGCACGATTAAAATTATTGCTGTGTAAATCTTCCGCTGCTGAGAGTCCATGGCTGAGACTGCTTATTGCCTCCCTAAGTCCATTCTCCTTGACTTTCATAGTGACCACCCAGAAAACATTACCCAGCCTCCTTTGCAGCTTTGTATTATACCTCCTTTTTAGGTATAATAAATGATCCAGTTCTGGCCAATGATAAATGGAAGTAGTATGTTCAACTTCCAGGTTGTAACCTTATAGAGGAGAGGCCTGCCTTCACCTTGTACTTGACACATTACTGTTTACTAGAATGCTGGCATTATGGTGGGAGCTGAAGCAAACATCTTGGACATTAGCTGGGAGCAACAAATTAAAGGTGGAAGAGAAACAGACAAGATAGATGGCATCTGGGTCCATGAAAATTGCAGCACCAAGATACCAGCCTTGAATGGTCTACCTTGATGTTTATATTAAAAATAAATAAATGTCCATCATTGTTTGGGTTTCTCTGTTACAACAGCTGTGTCAATATCTTAACTTGCATAGATTTTTCCTTGGTTTTTCCTAAGCAAAGTCAGTCCTGTAACAGGCAGAAGGCGCCAAATTCAAAATTCGACCAAAGCATGCTTAGCAATGGCAGCAAATGAGGAACAGACGAAGTATTATCTTTGATGGGCCAGGCCTAGAGGCAGGACCCAATTACCTAGGAGTAAAGGAGCTGCGAGCAGTCTCTGTGAGCAGGAATATGGGAACCCTTCCTTCAAGAAGCCGAGAGAGGTGAAAGCCAGATATTTTACTGGTTTGAGGGGAGGAAAGAAAGATATACTCCTAAGCCCTGTAGCATAATGAGATTGGAATGCATTCTGATATTCCAGCTTTTTATCTCTGATCATCCCCCTCTTTACTGCTGAAGCCATTGTATTCCCTTGACTTCTACCTGTATTCTCTCTCAGCAAAAATGACCAGAGTGGCCACATTTTGATCAGTTTGAACAACAAAGTGAATGAATAATAGTAATACAACACGTTGACTTTTACAAAAAATGTAAGTCCATAATGATACTCTAAAAAAGAGGAGAGAAAGTCTTTTTTCCAAAAGAATGACAGCTAATAAACATAAAAAATGATTTTTAAAAATTAGAACATTATCATTTTACAACCACCATTGTAATAATTTATTCAGACCTTGGTGAAAAGTTGGAGAACAAGCTCTTTACACAGTCTTGCTTTCTTCACCACAGATCACTTTCTAGGAAAAAAGAAGAGGTCCAATGACGAAATCTGCTGAACACACCTAAGCCAAGTGCTCAAAGTTAGTGCAATGAGTTATGGGAAAACCTGAAACAATGGGCATCCCGATGTGCTGCACTAAGCACAATACACTAGCAATTCTTACCCAAATGTGTAACCTGAATCTAATATAAGCAAACAACTGGACAAATCTAAATTATGGCCATTTCACAAGTCAGCTTGTCTGGACTCCTCAAAGTGTCATTGTCATAAAATCCCCTCCCCATTCCCCAGAAAATAGCTGAAAAGATTGCTCTAAATTAAAGAAAATGAAAGGCATGATAGCTAAGTGCAATGCATGGTCCTTGAAAGCATCCTGGATTTTTGAAAAACAGCTATAAAGGTCCTTACTGGAGACAATTAGGTCCGTTTTAAATATACACTTCAAAATAGATAATATTATCATAATAATATTAATTTCTTCAGTGTAACAATGGTATTCTCATTATGTATTCTCATTATGGCCTTGTTCTTAAGAAATACATGCTGAAGTATCTGGGGTGAAGAGTCATAAAGTCTGCAATTTACTTTCAAATGGTTTGAGGAAAAGTTACCAGTATATGGAGAGAGAATCAAATGTGGGAAAGTGTTAAAAATTGGTGATTCTAGGTTTCCGACTTTTAAAATTTAAATTCTTATCAAAACAAAGGAAAATGGTCAATTTTCCTGATGATCAAGATTTATCCTTATTCCAAGTATTTCTCTCCATAAACAAATTATTTCAGAAAAAGAGGGCAAGTTTTTCTGTACACTCACAATTCCTTATCAACCTCCAAAGGACTCCCAAAGATTATGAAATATTTATATATTCTGATTAAAGGGCCCACTACTTATTTGACAATTAATAAAAGTGAAAGGGACATTCTTTAAAATTTTGTTTTGATTCTGACAACTTTAATCTGGTAGGCTCTGACAGGTTGAATAAAATCTTGGCCTTCCTGAAGAATATAGATATTTGTTTCCTTCTAGGTCAGCAACCTTGAGCTTCTAGTGATACAGGTGAAACAGTCAATTGAGGTCCTTGAAGCAAGTCAGCAATCAATTTCCTGTCTCAAGTATTTCTAGTGTAGGATTCATCATTCTCTTATGAGTAGGTGCAACTGGAATAATGGCAAGATAGGTGCATATTTGAGTTCTGTTGGTGTTAAAAGAATATCATTTCATATAGCTTTACAATGCACCCATCTATCCAGTAATTTTACATAAAGACTGCTCTACTTTCCTTGCAATGGTTCATAAAATCATCTTGGACCATCAAATGTATCATGAGCTGGGCCAAAGAGTGGTGAAAAGTGGACTTCATCTTGAAAATCAAAAATTAAAACTCAAAGCAGTCAGTGGTTTTCAAGATGGAGTCCACTGTCAATTACATAGAATAGACTTTCTTCACTGGAAGACATAGGAGTTTGTCTGGCTCCAGCGATAGAATGATTTGGCTCATTGGTATGGAAAATAGCCTTATAATTAAGATAAATTAAGTAAATGATAGTGCCCATTTTCTATATGAAAATTCCCATTTCCTTCCATCTGCTCATTTGGATAGGTAAACTGAGGTACCTCAGCAGCTATTATGATATAACCAAGCAACAAGGTTTTTTTTCACTCTTTATATATTTCCAGGGCTTTCTCATGGATGTCCATAGCTCTGGTTATCATCTCTATGTCCTCACAATTTCCAAATCTGTACCTGCACCCCAGGTCATTTTTTTAAGCTTCACACCTGTATATTCAATTGCCTAGGTGTCATTCTACTTGTAGGCCACAATTCTCTCAACCTACACACATCCAAAACAGAATTGGTGACGCTCTCCTTAAATCCTGCCCCCTTCCAAGTCTCCCCTTCAGCAAAAAACATTATCATCCACTCAGTTGTCTAAACCAGAAAATTTGGCATCACCTGTGATTCTTCTCTCTTCCTCACTCTCCACATCTAATCAGTGAAAGTCCTGTAACGTCTGCCTCTTTATATCTCCCAAATCCACTCACCCTTTCCCATCTCCATGGATTTGGGAGATATATTCCCAAATAGATTATTGCAACAGTTTACCAACTATACTCTAGTCTTGCTTTTTTCAAACCATTTTCCATATTATGACAAGAATAAATTTCCCAAATTAATCATCTAATTCTAAACCTCCCCTGCTTAAAACCTTTGCATTTAGTACGGATTTCAGATTCTCTGCCCTTAAAAGGTCCTGTATGACAAGGGCCCCTGCTAACCTCTTCCCAGTTCACCTTTTATCAGTCAACCCTTCAGACCACGTGCTCTAGAAATACTGAGTTTCTTTTCCTTTCTCAAAATTGACTTGCTCACACCATAGGATTTATTATACTATATTGTGAGATAATTCTACATATTGACTGTTTACTTGTCTATACTCCTTCATCAAACTATAAGCTCCTTGAGTACAAGAACTGTATCTATAGTCATCATTTTATCCCCAGTTCATAGAGCAGTGTCTATTACATAGTGGGTGTTCAACAAATGTTTATTAAGGAAATTAACGGTGTGGCTTTTCAGAGATTTGACTATTTGATTATTTACTGATTCTGCCAAAAGAACTGATCTGAGATTTCCAAATCTACTTTTTCCCTTAATTTGTTAGGGTGTTGGAGGACCCACTTTCCCCTCCCAAGACTTAAACCAACTGAGAAATGAGGCCCAGAAAACAGGTAGAAATGAACATGTCAGTTTTATTACTGATAAAGCTGACTTAAGAAATTCTCTTCAGAACTACAGTCAAATGGACTAAATGAGACAGATTTAGGCCTTAACTGAACAATGGCAAGTCTCCACCATAGGGGCAATAAGTAGCAGAAATTTTGGTCATCCTGGATGTTCAGGGTGTATCTTCAAGAGAGAACCTACAAAAGGCTAAATATATGCAGTTTCTTCTCTCAAACCAACCAATCAAGTAAGCTACTTTCCAGAGTGAGGACTGGGAAGCCAGGAGATTTACTCTAGCAGAAACTCCTAAAATCTTGATTTGATTGCACATTTACTTTCACTTAGTCTTATTAATAATGAAAACATTTAAAGTTATAAATTTGCCTCTGAGTATAGCTGTATCTACATATGGATTGTTCTTAATCCATAAATTACAGTTTTATTTATACTTGAAGCAGGAGTAATTGACTTTAAATTCCAAATGTTTGGAAGGTTGCTTAAATTATTGTCAATATTTTCTAGTTTGTTGCATTGTGCTCAAGTGCGTGGCCTGCATGATTTCTGCTTTATTGAAATATATCAAAGTTCTCTTTGAAGCCTAGTAAAATCAATTTTTGCAATTATTTGTGGCTAAGTGGAAAATAATACAATATATAAGATATTAAGTTCAATATATCTTTATTAAATTAACTTTGCTAATTGTGTTATTCAAATTCTACACATCCTCTTATTTTTATATGTTTTATCTAAAAGAGTAAAAGTTTCTCAAAGCTATTAGGTTTATGTGAGTTTGCCAATGAGCCTCTGACAGTTTCTGCTCTATAATATTGATACTAAGTAATTCAGTATATAAAGTTTATAATTTTTATATCTTTGCTCTGTATAATGTTTATGCCTTGAATTCTGCTTTGTCTAAAATTAATATTGCCACCTTTGCTTTTCTTTAGTCTGCACTTGCAAACAAAGATAAATTTTCAGCCGGGCTCGGTGCCTCAGCCTGTAATCCCACGCCTTTGGGAGGCTGAGGTGAGTGGATTGCCTGAGCCCGCGGGTTCGAGACCCGCCTGGGCAGCGAGACCTCATCTCTACGATAAATCAAAAAATCAGCCAGGCGTGGTAGCACATGCCTGTAATTCCGGCTCCTCGGAAGGCTGAGGCGGAAGGATCGCTGGAGCCCAGCAGGTCGAGGCTGCGGTGGCCGGGAGCAGCCACTGCACTCCAGCCTGGGCGACAGAGTGAGACTCCAACTGAAAAAAAAAAAAAAAAAAAGAAAATGTAGACATTATTTCTGCTTATATTAAAGACAATATTTAATTTTTAACCTACTGCGTCAGTTTTCCAAGTTAAAAATGTTATCATGTCCTCTGGCTCTTTCACTTAACTTTACCTCACTTGCTATGCCATTTTCCAATTTTCATTATATGTTGGTAGTTATATAATCTTGATCATTTATCTTCACTTTCAGGAATACACACACACCTTTGTAATTTATATAGTAAATGCCTACACAGATAAAATGTATCAAGTTTTTTTTAAGAAGTAACATAAATGACATTTTCTGAGTCCTTAATATTCATGTTTTTCTGTTGCTTTCATTCAAAAATGAAAATTGACTGCTTAAACCAAATCTTTTTCTCTCTGAACATTTAGTCATTGCTCTGTAGTCTTTCAACATTTACTTTAGTTGAAAATACTGTAGTTAGCTTGATTTTTTTTACTAATTAAATGTCTAGATATTTATAGGATGTATGTAAATCCTTATGATTCAAAATACATCTACATGAGAATTTATTTTTATTTTTTATGCCTGGAAGATTCTGGACTCTTTAAATATGCACAGTCAGATTTTTTTTCTGCTCATGAACAGTTTCTTCAATTATGTCTGGTTATCGTTTGTGTTCTAGTCATACTAATCTCTTCCTCTAGTATGTCTATAATTTTTTAGGTTTGCTCATTGTTCTTGCTCATGCCCTTTCACCTTTTTCTATTTGTTCCCTACCATTGAGGTGGGGAGAGTTCATGTTTGTTTTCTCTTCTTCTCTGTCTCCAGAAAGAATTTTTGATTTCACTATTGTCTTTTTAGTTATCTTATAGTTTCATTTTTAAAATTTTTTCTTTATCTCAATCATTTTTCTGTTATTCTCCTACAATCTGTTTCATATCTATTGCTAGTTTCCCTACGGCTTTTGCTCCTCTTTTATAGAAGTCACATCTTCTTGTAGCCTTAAAGATATACTTTTCTATTGATCTCAATAGTAAATCAATTTCACAGTTGAATTCTTCTCCTGAGTTTTCAGGGTGGAGTTTCTCTTGTTTTACAGTATTTTTCCACAGATTCCTATGTAAATTTTTACTGTTTGCTGATTTCAGAAGTGAAGAGACACCTAGCATGGCCCAGTTCTTGCCAAATGACAGACTTTGGTTGTTCGTATTTTCCTCTGGAATTACTTGGTTTACCTTCTGAGAGTTCAGTTGTGTTGATAGGCAATATTCTCAATCAAATTTTCACTGCCCAGAAGATATTCATTGTGGGCAGCTCTGATGTTATGTTGGAACTTTTTCCTACCCTTATAGCTTGCTTTTGCGATGCTCTAAGTCAATAAAGAACATGGAAAACTATAATCACCAGCATGTACTGTAATAAGGGTTTTTCTGGCCTCTTCAACTGCAATAACGTATCATCAACCCCTCCTCTACGTTCCTGCCAAACATTTTCTGAAAGAGTTTTGGTATCTTTACAAAGGGACATACTAACTGAAAAGGATATAAGCAAGGAATAATGCTCTGGCTGTCTCATAAAACCTCCCCACTAGAAGGTAGATGGCTGCCATGTTTTCTGGTAGGCCCAGACCTGATGATTCTGAGCCACAGATCAGACAGTAAAGGAAGTATGAAATGGCCTCCTTTATCACAATGGCAGATTTTTTTCCTGCAATTGATGGCAAAGTACCAGTATATCACAAATTATATGTTTCAAGCAAGTACATCACCCTTATAATTAAGTCAAGTTCTAGAGTTGGCAAATGACAAAAAGTCAGTCTTTACTTTTTTTGCTATTGCAAGCCTTCATCTTTTTTTATGTTCATCATTATTTTACTGACAAGTTAAGAATTATATCATCAGAGACCACCAGCCTGATACCAGAAATTACACCTTGATTTTGAGATATCACCCCTAAACCCATCTTCCCAACCTGTCAAAAATAAAGGAGAATCAAACCTGATTATGTGACTTCTATTCACCATGTTTAGCATGAGATGACATTAAATTTTTTCTAAAAGTTAATTCATACCTGTACAATGACCATTTGTATACCTAACCCTGACTTGTACCTCACATTTTTTAAATAAAAATAAATAAATATAAAAAATACAAAAAAGTTAATAAGTTAATTCACCCTCAAAAGACAAATGATTGACAATATAGATTGAATCAAAAGTGCAGGCCACAGGTTCCCAAAGAGAAGTTCCAAAGAATGAGTTGAAAAATTCCCATGAAACTACTTTGAAGAAAACTGCTCTCATTTGTATGCTGAAGTTCTAGCATGTTGTTAAAAATTTAATCACATTACTTTATATCCACACCTCTACATAAGGTGTTTCTTTTTCATTCAGATATTGCCTCATTAACTACCATTAATCAAGCACTTGTGTTTTGTTCTTAAGCCTAAACTTTACTTTCCTTGGGATAGAAATCTTAACTCTTCTGAGTTGTCTGACTGTCTAAAGTTGGTGTGCCAGTTATTAAGTTATTCCCTTTCAGCTCCAAATCCAGCTGAAAGATCATAAAGTATCACTTTATGATACTGGGTCGAGGATTCTACAAATCTACTTTGCCAACTGCTTCTTGTTAGGCACTGCCCATAGAGAGTGCTTGAGAGAGATGCAAGGTTGGAGGAGGAAGAAAGGCATATATTCCTTCCTGTTTACTTCTACTTTGCTTTTGGGGGTTTCCTATTTGCCTCTTGCTTCTGTGAGAGTCACCCCAAACTTACTTCCTAATCCCATCAGTGGCAGTCTCTTCCTTATCAGTAGCTGAATACAGTTTGCAGTTTTCCAACATTTTCAGAAATCAGTCTCATCATGCTACCACCCTAAAGATGTCCAGACAGCCAGAACTCCCTCCTCAGGGGTCTGGGTCCAGGCCACTTGAGACCTCTTCTCTCAGAGCAAAGACACCAACACTAGCCAACTGGTGTCCCTTCCCCAAGCATATGCATCTCATTCTCATGTGGTCCCTCCTCCAGGCCTCTAAATTTTAATAATTTCAACTTCTTCCCTCTGTTCCTTTTGCCCTAGGGGTGGTCACTGTTTCCTAAAATCATGCTACCTGCATGATATGTTAGAGTTCTCTTTACCTCTTCAAATACTGTTAGGGGTTTAATTATGCCCACTAAAAAGATGTTGCAGTCCTAGCTCCCAGAGCCTGTGAATATAACCTTACTTGGAAACAGGATCTTTGCAGATGATCTAGCTAAGATTAGGTTATTAGCATAGGTCCTAATTCAATTTGACTGGTGTCCCTACAAAAAGGAGAAATTAGGACACAGGGACAGAAACATACAGAGGGAAGACAATATGAAGACACAAAGAGAACACCATTTACAAGCCAAGGAAAGCCTGAGGTTACCAGAAGCTAAAAGAGGCCTGGAACAGATTCTCCTCACAGCCCTCAGAAAGAAACAATCCTGTCAACACCTTGATCTTAGACCTTTGACCTCCAGAACTGTGAGACAGCAAATTTCTTTCATTTAGGCAATCCAGTTTGAGTTACTTTGTTATGGCAGCTTCAAGGAACTAATATAGACACCAAGTTAACAACTTTGTACCTAGTTAACAATTTTTATATTAAATTATCTCTGTTAAAATTAATGGTGAGATTTCTATCTCCCTGGACCCTGATTGATATACTTTGGGTGTCCCAGAAGCAGACCCTGAGAAAACCATATGAATGCAAGTAGTTTACTGGGGATATAGCTTATTTGGGAGTAGTTTATTTTGGAACTGATACCAAGAAAAACCAGTAGGAGACACAGAGAAGGGAAGGAAGGCAATACATGATGGGTTAATGAAGTTACTACTATGGGCAATTAGAGTTTAACCCTAGTGGGGACCTCTGGGTGATTCTATAGAATGTACCTTAGAATTGTCCCACTCACAGGATGATGAAGCTAGAGTATTTACCCACCAATTCCTGTCCGTTACTCGAGGGCTAGTCCTGAAGCCCAGCACTTCCATTCTTCTTTTGCACAGACCAATCATGCACCTGTGGCCAGAGGCAGTCTTCAGTCAGAGGGTCTCAGGTGCTTATGACAAGGAGTTGTAGGCATTTATGGGATTGTGAGGGCTAAAATACAGGTGGGTACCAATAGCATCTACTACACTGATTGTTAAGTCTTCAAGGTCTAACTATGCAAAGCCCAAAGATGCCTTGAGCTGCACAGGAGATTATGGAATGTGTTCACCTTTTATTTTGCTAAAGAATTGTAGTGAAGTTGGAGAGCTATTACCCTTGCAAATCAAGAACATCAGCAGAGCTGCACAATACAGTACAATAAAGCTCCCTTTGCACTTACTGTATGAACTTGTCTAATGCGTGAAAGTATATTATGAAGATATATTTAAACTATTTTGTTTATAGTCCTGATCCTATACCCTCTATTCAGTGATTTGACAGAACCACAGAATACAAGAGCTAGAGAAGGTCTAAGAGATCTGCTAGTTTGCAAGTTTCTCCCCAAAAATTTAGATTCTGAAATCTTTGTACAAACAAAATCTTACAATATGAAAAATAGCTGAAAGTGGAGTTGTTCTGGTTGACACTTGTGAGGGTCAAGGGTTGGGGCGCTTTATCTGTTGGGTATCCCTTCCCTCACATGCCACTGGCACCCCTAGAAGGAGGTCACAGAACCCCTAGTGCTCATGTAGTCCAATTTAACAAGCAGTGATCGACTCCGACCTTCTCGTGCTAATAAGGAGATAATTCCAATTTTCTCCCCCAATGTCTGCAAGATAATACCATGTTATCTAACATTGACTTGAGCTTTCTTTTTAAAATCCTCATAATCTGGATCAGAATAATTCAGAGTGACTGACTGGATTTTTATTTGAATGCTGCCACTGAAAATAGGATTCATAAAGCACATTTATTAGATTAAAATAAAAAAGTATGGTCACTTAAATATCTTTCCAACCACTTTAGATAACGGGTTCTCATTTTCTTAACTGGGAAAAAATGGCTTAATGTAGGAATACAAATGAAGAGTGGGTTAGGAGAAAGAACTGGAAGCTATAGTTATAAGAATCAGTAAGTCGTTTTTGAAGACGCATTTACACTGTATGTGTGGATAAGCTCCCTGAAGGTATGAAGCCCCAAATAAAAAGAGTAGAAACCATGGGATGGGGCTTAGGAGCCAATTACAGTCAATGGGGGAGAAAAATTAACAAAGACACAGGAGAGTCAAACAGATAAGAACACAAACCAATGTAGTATATCAGAATTTAAGAGAGGAGGGACATTTAAAGAGAGCAAATTAGTTAATGTAGCACAGCTGAGTAGATAAGAATAAAAGTTGAAGCCGGGCTCGGTGGCTCAGCCTGTACTCCCACGCTTTGGGAGGCTGAGGTGAGTGGGTTGCCTGAGCCCGCGGGTTCGAGACCCGCCTGGGCAGCGAGACCTCATCTCTACAATAAATCAAAAAATCAGCCGGGTGTGGTAGCACATGCCTGTAATTCCGGCTACTTGGAAAGCTGAGGCGGAAGGATCGCCAGAGCCCAGCAGGCGAGGCTGCGGTGGCCGGAAGCGGCCACTGCACTCCAGTCTGGGCAACAGAGTGAGACTCCAACTCAAAAAAAAAAAAAGAATCAAAGTTGAATTTGTACCACTGGCTTTGACCAAATGATCTTAATGGTGCTCTTAAGCAATATGGTTCTAATGGATGGTGGTGAAGATTCCAGAGGGTTCTAAAGAACATAGGTGTGGCCACCTGTTGGGATCTTTACTCATTAAAAAAGGGGAGAAAAGCCTGCTTTTCATAAGGTTCCCTTTGAGGAATCTTTTGTTAAACCTCAGTTACTTGTAGTCTATGTTTTCCTTAATTTTCCCTATAGTCAAGATTGTGGGAACCACAATTCTGTGAAGAATCTCTGGTTCAGCTAGAGGCTCCCCTATTTTAATCTGCATCACAACTGGATTTCTTAGTACAGTTATGTTTGTGGAATGCTAAGGGGTTTTCTGTGAGAACATTTTGTTGGATCCTCTGAGGATGGTTTGATTCTGGACATAATTCTTCAATCTCATAATTTTTTCAGTTTTGTGTTTATTGAACAGTCATAATTTAGGTTATTTGAAAAGACCTGCAGCAAGCATCAGTGGTAGTTTTCATTATTTAACAGTTTCCATAAGAATTCAATATGTTGGAATGCATTCTTCATTGGCACTTCAATATGCAGGTCTGTACTCTACTTTAGCCAACCGACAATAATTCTTGTGGGCTGGTCAGTCCTTACTCAGGGTCATCCTTGCTGCAATAAATTGAAACTGTAATACTTCTGAGAATTACAGTGGTATTCCTCATAGTGCTGAGAACGGCTATAGGGAGACTTTCATCAAAACAGAAGGGATCCATCATTTTGATGCTCCTCCATAGAGGGATGATCATGCTTCTTTCCTTCCCTTATTCCTTCTTTCCTTCCCATCACTGGCAACCTACATGTCATGATTAATGAGAAACACCATTCCCCTTGTCCTCAAGCAAGAGACTCTGGGATGATCTTTGCCTCTTCACTCCCTTGCCTCCCTGTGGGTGTTATTAAATTTTGTTTTGTGTTCTTTCACACTTATTATGGTTATCTATCCTTGTACACCCTGTAATATGAACATTTTATGTATCAACTTGATTGAGCCACAGGATGCCCAGATAGCTCGTTAAACATCATTTCTAGGTGTGTCTGGGAGAGTATTTCTGTGAGGGGGAAGATTATCATTTGAATTGGTGGACTGAGTAAAGGAGATGGCCCTCTCTAATGTGAATGGGCATCATTCAATCTGTAAGGACCCGAATAGAACAAAAAGGTTAAGGAAGGTTGGATTTGAACTCCCTCTGCCAAGTCACTTGAGCTGAGACATCAATCTTCTGCCCTCAGCACTCCTGGTTTTCAGGCCTTCAGACTCAGACTGGCATCTACACCACTGGCTATCTGGCTCCCAGGTCTTTAAACTATACCATCAGCTTTCAGAGAGATTTGGGACTTTTCAGGCTCCAGAATTACATGAACCAAAACTATATATATCCTATTAGTTCTGTTTCTCTGGAGAACCCTAATACATACCCCAAACTCAATGGCATAAAACAGCAGCCCTGATTGTTCGCAGATTCTGCCAATTAGAAATCTAGACAGGTCTCCCATCCAAGTACTAACCAGGCCTGACCCTGCTTAGTTTCCGAGATTAGACGAGATCGGATATGTTCAGAGTGTATGACCGTAGACCTAAAGGTCTAAAAATTGACCTTCCATACAATCCTGCAATCTCCCTACTGGGAATATACCTGGAGGAACTCCAATCACTCTGTGAAAAAGATAGCTGTACACGCATGTTTATTGCAGCATTGTTCACAATAGCAAAAACATGGAACCAACCATGCTGCCTGTCGAAAGAGGACTGGATAAAAAAATGCAGTACATATACACGATGGAGTATTATCACCCATAAAGGACAAAATTATGAACTTCACAGCAACTTGGATGGACTCAGAGTCTATAATACTGAGTGATCTATCACAGAAACAAAGAACTGAGTATCACATGTTCTCGCTCCTAAGTGGACCTTGAACAATTATCATAATACTATAAGATAAGGATTGTCAGTAATGGGAAATTGCTGGGGGGGGGAGTGTAGGATTGGCAGTAGTGGGATTCTGCCAGGGAAGGGGTGGTGCACCTCATCAACAAGGGTACCTGCATAATGAACATTTGTATACTTAACCCTGAATTGTATCCCACATCTTTAAAGTAAAAAATTTTTAAAAAAGAAATCTCAACAGAGTTCAGCAAGGATGACTTGTCTATAAGTTGCAATTTCAGGGGCACATAGATTCAGATTTAGCTAGAGGTAGCTCAAATGACTGAGAGCTGAAATTATCTAGAGTCTTTTTCATTCACCTATCTGGCACCTAGGTTGGGATGACTCAAGGCTGGGCTTGGTTGGAACTGTTGACCAGAGCACCTACATGTGACTTCTCTGTGGAACTTGGGATTCCTCACATCATGAAACCTCAGTTCTAAGAGGCAGTGTCCTGAGAAGTAGCTTGTGGAGAATGAGTATTTCAAGGGAACCAGGTAGCAGCATCACTTTCACTACATTCCATTGGTTACAAGCAAGTCACTATGGCCAACCTATAATCAAGGGGAGGAGCCTCTTGATGGAGGAGTGTCAAGTTCTCATTGTAGAAGAGTACATGGGATGGGAGATATTATTGTAGCCATCTCTGGGATGTACATTCTGCTACACTTCTTCACCTGGTTTGAGATCAGGTACCCTTATTAATGTTATGTGCTCCCCTCTCTCCCCTGGCAGTGTCCCACTGCTGCCAATCCCTTTCTTATAGTATTATGGTAAATGTTCAGGGTCTGCTTATGAGTGAGAACATGTGGCACTCAGTTCTTTGTTTCTATGATAGATTACTGGGTATGATAGACTATAAATCCATCCACATTGCTGTGAAGGCCACAATTTTGTTCTTCTTTATAGCTGTGTAATATTCCCTTGTGTATATGTTTCACATTTTTTTATCCAGTTCAGTTTCGATGGGTAGCATGGTTGGTTCCATGTTTTTGCAATGCTACAACACTTTTGATGGTTGTTTTTGCTCTCTGTTTTCTAACAACTCAGCAAAACCCCTCATCTGGACCCTGATTGTAGAATAAAAGCCTTCTCTACAATAGCTTTTCTATTTCTTTCCTTTTTAAAACATAAATTTTTCTTTCATTGTTCTGTTAAGTCCAATACATGTCTCACCATCTGAAATCAAGGTGTCTTCAAGGCTGCATTCTTTTCTTCCGTCTCTAAAGGAGAATCTGTTTATTTGCCCATTCAGGTTGTTGGCAGAATTCAGTTCCTTGCAGTTGTAGGACCAAGGTCCCATTTCCTTACAGGCTGTCAGCTGAGAGCTGTTTGTTCCAAGCTTCTAGAGATCGTCTGAATTCCTTGGCTCATGAACCCCTTCTTCTAACTTCAAAGCTAGCTATAGTAGGTGAGGCAAATCGTTCTCACACTACCAGTCTCTCTGCCTCTTCTTCCGTGACGTCTCTCTGATCTACTCTTCTGCCTCCCTCTTCCACCTTTAAGGCCCCACGTGATTACATTGGTTCCACCCAAGTAATCCAGGATAATCTCTTTAGCTTAAGATCCCTAACCTTAATTCTGTCTGTGAAGTCCCTTTTGCCAGATAATATAACATATACAGGCATAACTCCAGGGATTACAGTGTAAACATCTTTGGGAGAGGGGGACATTATTCGGCTTACCACAGTGACTTCAGGTGAGAGCATTGTTTCTCTGTTTTTCGTTGTATTATTATTATTGTGATAAAATATATGTAACATAAAATTTGCCATTTTAACCATCTAAGTGTACGATTCAGTAGCATTAAATACATTCACAATGTGGTGCAACCATGACCACTTTTCATTTCCAACATTCCAAACAGAAAATCTGTAACTTCTGAGCAATAACTTCCCATTCCTCCCTCCCTGCCGGTAACCAATAATCTACTTTTTGTCCCTGTGAATTTGCCTATTCTAAATATTTCATATTAGTGGAATCATACAAAATTTATATCTCTATTCCTTTGTATGGCTGAATAATAGTCTAACATATGTATACAACACATTTTATTTATCCATTCATCTGTTGTTGGATACTTGGGTTGTTTTCACCTTTTAGCGACTGTAAATAATGCTGCTATGAATATTGGTATACAAGTATCTGCTTGAGTCATTGGTTTCAATTATCTTGGGTAAATACCAAGGAGTAGAATTGCAGGAGCATATGATAATTCTGTTTAACTTTTTTTTTAAATGCCAAACTGTTTTCCACAGCAGCTGCACTATTTTACATTCATATCAGCAATATATAAGGGCTCTTATTTCTCCACATCCTCACCTACACTTGTTATTTTCTGTTTGTTTGGTTTTTTTTTAAATAACCCTTCTCATAGGTACAAAGTAATATCTCATTGTGGTTTTGATTTGCATTTCCCTAATGACTAAAGATGCCAAGCACCTTTTCATGTGCTTATTGGCCATTTGTATACCTTCTTTGGAGAAATGTCTGTTCGAGTCCTTTGCCCATTTTAAAATTTTAGAGTTGTAGTTTTCACATATTCTGGTACTCAATGCTTCTCAGATATGTGATGCCCTTACTCTGCTCAGACTGCCATAACAAAACACCATAAACTAGGTGGTTTAAACAATAGAAATTTATTTTCTCAGAGTTCTAGAGGCTGGTAAGTCCAAAACTCAAGAAACTGGCAAGATAGGCTTTATTCTGAGGCCTCTTCTCTTGGCTTGCAGGAAGCTATCATCCTGCTTCTCTTCGTTCTGCAGCACAGAGTGCAAACAAGTTTTGGTCTCTCTCTTGTTTTAAGGACACTAATCCCTTTATGGCATCCCACCCTCATGACCTCATCTAAACCCAATTACTTCCCAAAGGCCCCACCTTTAAATACCATCACATTGGGGGTTAGAGGGTCACCATATGAATTTGGGAGAAACATAAATATTCAGTTTATAACATATGATTTGCAAATATTTCCTCCCATTCTGTGGGTTGCCCTGTACTCTCCTGACAGTGTCCTCTGATGCATGCAAGATTTTAACTTTGATGAAGTCTGATGTAGCTGTATTTTTTGTCATCTGTGCTTTTGGTGACATTTAAAAGCTCATTGCCAAATTTAGCGCTATGCAGTTCTTCCCCTATGTTTTCTTCTAAGAGTATTATAGCTTTAGCTCTTACACTTAGGTTTTTGATCCACTTGCAGTTAATTTTTGTATATGGTGTAAGGTAGGAGTCCATCTTCATTCTGTCTGGATATTCTCTTGTCAGCATCATTTGTTGAAGAGACTACTCTTCCCACACTTAATGACATTGGCATCCTTGTTGAAAATGAACTGAGTAATTATCTAGCTATTGAGCAGCTTTCATAGGGTAACTATTACTTGTTGCTTCTTTAATTTTTCCTCTCTATTCTCATTAGTCATGTGATCATGTCCTCAGAACATCACAGTAGTCCCTCTGAACTAAGGTCAAAGCTGTTTCTCTCAGTGACCAGTGTTCAGTCTGATCTCTCCTCAAGTCCCTTCATTCTGTCATGTAACTCTCCCTAGCATTAAATGCCCCACTGACACACAGAATGCAAATTGTCTTCCTACTCTTTCAATGGCCATACTTGGTTGCAGATTGTTAGGACTAGCTCAAACTTCTCCCAAAGTCACAGGTTCTATCCTGTGGTCTCAAACTAAAGACTTATTGCTTCATCCATTTGTTCATTCATTCATTCAACAAATACTTTTCAAATCCTTGTATGCTCCAGGCACTGAATTGATGCTGGAATTTTCCATTCTCTGCCCGACATATTTGGAGTTGTGCTTCACTGGGACTAGCTCTTTGGTTTTCTGCTCCAGCTCTGCCCCGGTTGTAGTTTTTTGAATAGCTTTGGCTCCATGCCTATCTTTCCTCAAGTTTCTGAAATTCTACTCTGTTTGAGCCCTGTACTTCCTGCTTGGCTAGAAACAGAGATCACATGAGCTTTCTTAAACATTATTCTTCTCCTCATGATAATAAAAGTGGCTACCTTGTATTAATACCCACTATGTGCGAGACATTGTACTAGACACTTGACAGGTTACCTCTAATGCTTATTCTGCCAATCATTGTTTCAGGAACTAGGAATACTGCAGGGAAAAACAAACAAAAAGCCAAAGTTCTTGCCTGAGAGGAGCTTACATTTTCTCACAATTCTTGACATGATTCAGCAAAGTACAGAGAAGGAAAGAGACCCAGAGAACTTAAGTAACCTACCCAAAACCACACTGCTATTAACTGTCAGAGTTGGAATTTGAACCTAATTCTCTGAGCCCAGTACTTATATTCTCTATACTGAATCAAACTGCCTCTCCTGGTCACACTATAGACGATAACTCATATTTTCTACACAAAATTTCTCAACACCAAAACTTTCATATTTTATAAATGTATAAAAACCTTGATAAATGATAGCAACTGTGTGCATTACGGTAATGTAATTTGGAGGTTAACTAGAAAATTGTATTTGTTTCAATCTTGATTTTTGACATTTTTTAAAAACTAAAAATATTACTTAGCTTTCCTCTTTTATAAGAATAGAAGTTCGTAGACTCTAAAAGTTTATAGTTCTCTTAGACAATTCAGGATTTTCCTTTGTCTTAGGGTTATTCTAAGTATTATTATAGATTCTCAGTGTAGCACTATAGAGAAAAAAATGGAGTAAGTTAGGTTAAAAGCTCATTGATCCTACACAGTGTGCAGGACATACACTGTATGTTAATTTTTTAATGTTTTACAGACATGATATCGGTCTATTTTGCTGTTTTTTTTTTCTTTTCCCCAAAAAGGGTGATGCTAAAGAAAATCTATTCAAGTGTAAGAGAATACACCTTGAGTTAGTAGACAGTATTCTAGCCTTAACTCTGCTACAAGTTAGATGACGTTGTACAACTTAGGTCTTTTCTTGAGCCTTAATTCTGCCTTCTTTAAAATAAAAGAGATTGAATTAAGAGCAATACTGTTCATGTGCTACTTTACACTTTTCAGTGCAATATTTATATATCACCTGATTGATCATAATAATTACTTCAGCATCCCAATTTTATAGATATTTAAAATTAGTTTCAATGACAGGCACAAATTCCAGCCTAAGAAAGATGATATAATAATAATAATAATAACAATAACATACACAAGTAGTAGAGACTTAATACTAACCTTTATCTGTTAGTGCCGTGTTCCTGCAGAGAAGAGAAGATCACCAATGTTCCCTGCAATTCCAATAGTCTAGAACTCTTAGAGCTAGGCTAGTTGAATTCTGATTAATCAAGGTTCTACTTAGCCCAGTTCTATTTTATTGTCTTTCTGAATGTGTGCTAATATATTTATCAATATGAACAATATAATTATGTCAAAATTTGTTTGAATTCAGGTTCCTAGAAATCAAGAACTTTTTACCTTTCTTGCTTAGAAAAATCTTAAGTATGCGTTAGTGATGATTTTAAATTTAAAAAAGATGGAAATCTCTCTGAAAGAGAATGAAGATTAATTTTAAACTGAAACAGTAGAAAGGAGAAAAAAGAAAATAGCTTAAGTACAAAAATTGAGTGCTTTATCTATTGAGTGCTTACCATGTGCAAGGTATTGTTCCAACTACCTTATACATATTAACTCATATAAGTCTACAACTAACCCTCTGAAATAGATAATATTACTGTGCCCATTTTGCAGTTGGTGAAAACTGAGGCACAAAGAGGTTCATCATCTTAAGCAAAGTCCCATGGTATGTTAAATTGTATTATTTGCTCACAATTTTTCCCTTTTGCCATGTCCTCCCTCCATAGGAGAAGTATACTTCCCTGCTTCATAGACGTAGGCTTTGGCCAATGGAATGCTAGTTGGCATAACACAAGTAGGTTTTAAGTGTGCCTGTGTGGTTTGACTTTCCTTCTTGAAGTTCTTCCATCTGCCATGGGGGATCATACCCTGAGTAGCTTCTCCAGAATAAGGAGATATATGGAACAGACCTGGACTTAACCCGCACCCTGGAACCAAGCCCAACTGATTCCAGTTGAACTCAACAGAACCACAATCAACCCAATGGCTTGCTAGTGAGAAAAATAAGGGAGATTTATAGTTATTTGGTATACAGTATTATTTTAGCAAAATCATGACTAATACATGCAGCTGGAACAAGGCATGACCGAAATCCAAACTCCATAGCCCACAAGTACTCAGTTCACAACTATTTGACTTGGAATGCAGCCTACCTGTGCTTAAAGTATTGCACCTTGAAAACATGTTTAGTATGTAAAGGGATGCTATTGCTACACATAAAGAGTAATCCAAGGCACACAGTCTTGTACTTATTTAGACTTGCTTTAACTCCACTAAAAAGAACTTGTGGATTTTGCTCCTGGGGACCCCATGGCCCAATTCAAAATGTTCTGCAAGCTGACTTGGATAAAGTGATGTGTAGTCAATAGCTTTCCTTAGATTTACTAATGGCTTTATTTTTCTTTGGTAATGGAATCATAAACCTGGGTGAGATATCCTGCTTTTACGGTGCTGCACAAAGGGCATGGGAAGTCTTGTAATGGTTCTTTCAAGATTTTTTTCCTCCAATGGCAGTTGAAACAATGCTATTCATTGTGTCTAATCCCATGTAGCAACCATAAAGTTTGGTACTTGCCTTTGCCCACGAATCTCTGATTTGGCTTGTTTATGTGGGGTAAGTCAGGTGGTGCCTTCATTCCCAGATGGCGTCACTGCCATGCCTGGATGCCTGGCTCAAGGTTCCCTGAATCTTAGGTAATCAGGAATGTAAATCTCTTCACTCGATAAATATTTACTGAGTATTTGCAGGAAGAGGCATTGTGCTAGACAGGCACTGAAGCGTTCTTTGTTGTTTCTTCTACACCATATATAAGTGATAAAAAAGGATCCAAAATTGACATGTGGATGGAGTGGGCCTGTAAAGTTTTTTGCTGCCTCTACCTGTCACTTCTCTTCTAGTGATTCTTGGTGTTGTCCTCCCAGGTATCCTTCCAGTCTTTCTCAGCCCTCTTGGCCCTCTGGCTATCCCCTTTCTCTTCCAATCCACACACTTAAGCCCCTTCCACAGACAAATCTTTTACATACCCCCTTAACTAATATCATTTGTCCCTTTCCATGTCAATCAAACCCACCTTGACTCCAGTTCAGGAATTGGACACTCTGGGGCAGTTGATATTTCTAGCATATGTAGATAAGGCATCATCATTGCTGGGAAATTGCTGTTGACAGCATTACTTTTGGTATGCTCAGGCTTCCTTAACCTCTGAGCCTCAATCCCCTCACTTGTAAAAGGAATATGAATATGAATGTGCATGTGCACATGCGCGTGCACACACACGCACACACACACACACACGTGCACATAAAACAACCTGAACGCCCCCCCCATAAAAGGACTGGTTAATAAAAATATGAACTATACATACTTTTGGATTCTATGCAGCCATTTTCAAAATGAGGTAGATTTATATGAGCTCACATGGAGAGATAATTGTAAGTTGTCGTTAAGATTAGAAAGCAAGTCAGTATATGCATGATCCCATTTATAATACAAACACATATATTATTAGGACTTATTTTAGTCAGAACCTGTGCTAAGCGTTCCTCATGTATTGTCATATTTAATCCTCATAATAACTCTACAAATTAGGCACTATTATTTTCCCCCACATTGCAGATGAAGAATCAAGAGACAGGTCACTTCCAAGGCTAGTAAGTGTTGCAGAAATGATTTGAACACCAGACCCCCCACTTGAGGTATTCCTTGAGGTATAATTCTCCTGTAGAGAAAATGGAGTAAAAAAAATAATAATAAAGCACCATTCCTGTGCTTCTAGGCTTTTAGTTTCTTCAGAACAGTGGTTTCCCATTGTGTGGAATTTGAACTACTGGTGATAGGAGAGATAATTTCAGGGATGGCTTTCGGCAGGCCTCACACCTACCATTAAATAACATTAAGTCACATTGCGACAGCATTATTCCCTGTTCAATTCTTTTTAATCCTCTGATTACATCACTACCAAAGTTTCAACTCAGTGTGCTAGTCTTTAATACTCTCTTACACTTGCTGATCTCTTCTTTTTTTTACAGAAAACCAACCTCAGGCTCTGATCAGGCAAGTGTATCGATATAGAATTCAGTAATATTGTGTTATTTTCATTGTATTTCTATCTATGATAATCTTATATTTGAAGCAAGTGATACAGGATAATCATTTATTGTAATGATAAAGTAATTCTTTAAGGTAACGCAGTTAAGACTTTCCTTCATTTAAGTGTGTCAAAAAATTTTTTTTAAGTTGGAGTCTCACTCTGTTGCCCAGGCTAGAGTGCAGTGGCATGCTCTTGGCCACCACAGTCTTGACCTGCTGGGCTCAAGCGATCCTTCCGCCTCAGCCTTCCAAGTAGCTGGAACTACAGGCACATGCCACCATAACTGGGCAATTTTTTGATTTATTGTAGAGACGAGGTCTCACCAAGTTGCCCAGGCTGGTCTCGAACCCACAGGCTCAGGCAATCCACTCACCTCAGTCTCCCAAAGTGCTAGGATTATAGGTTGAGCCACTGAGCCCAGCCTAAGTATGTTAATTTAAAGAAAAATATTAAGTAGTAGGATAAGTGCTATACAGGTATAGCAAAAGTCAGTACTTATATGAATAAAGTATGAAATACTGCACTGTGCCAAATAATAAAGCAGATACCCCCAAATAGTCATAAAACTGGACTTTCCTGTTTATACATACCAACTATTTATCAATCAGTTGATGCCAATAAGATAACACAAATAGTATTTATTCTTATGGAAATAGGATTTGAACAGTAAAATGTAAATAAAGTGTCCACTGCTACTCATTAAGGAATCCTAAGAAATATATAGTTAAGGTCAAAATAACTGATGCTTATTTAACACTTGATATGAGCCAGACACCACAGGCCTATAGACTATTGGCCAGTCAATGACACACAGTCATCCAATAAAGTCTGTGTCAGTGCCTCTAAATTAATTGATTAATTGCATATATTAACTGACAACTACACTATAAGATTGGTACTATTTTCTTTATTCTAGAGATTAGGAAACTGAGGTACAGAGAAGTTAAATAACATTTCCAAGGTGATACAGATTATAAGTCTGACTCCAGAGTCCATGCTCTTAATCATTATGCTGTACCACCTCTTGATAATAAAATTACTGTAAACATTTATGCAGATTATTCTTCTTCTTCCTAACTGCTTTCTGAGACTCGAGAGATTAAATTCCAACTTTCAGTTGACATGCCAACCAACACTCACACACTCTTCTTGGAAAACCTCCTTCATATTCCACCAAAGAAGTGGCAAGCTTACTGCATCCCATATTATGTTATCCTCATCCTCAGTCACAGATGGTTGCATCAGGAGTTTATACCTGACCAATCTGAGCCAATCAGTTACTGTCTCCTGGGAATTCAGCATTAGAGCGCTACAAAACAATTCAGGCTCTTTCATAGGATGGTAAAAAAAAGAAGAAGAAGAAAAGAAAAAGAAAAAAACTGAATTCAGAAGTCAGGACATAGAGAGACTGAATCTTGGACAGAAAACCAAGTAGAGACAGGGAAAGAACCAGTACCATGGCAAGCTAAAGCCATTCGTGAGCTGAAGTTCTGGACATTAAAGCCACAGGAGACAGGATCAAGCAACCTTTCCAAGAGAAGAAAGTGTGCATTGGCTTCACAAGAGTTGGCAGACCCTTTTTAGTGCCTGATATCCCAGTTCCTATTCCTGTGTGGGTGGCCACAATCCAGTTCTTATCCTCGAGTGCCCATGGGGTTAAAGCATTTAATGTGACAATAAATCCAGCATCATTTCAAGGTAGCTTGAGAAGATTTCCATCTCTTCCTATCAAACAAGACTAAACAGGAGTGTAGTTGTATACATTAGATCTTGAGAGATCATCTGAAATTGGCCATAGAGTGATGGCAAAATCAGTGTTAATAAAGTGTTCCCAGTCCCGGCCTGAGAAAATAGTCCATGCATTGGTGGCAAAGTAACTGCCTGAGTTATAGCCAGTAGTCTCAAGTGTCTTTGAATGGACACCTATTGAGGAAGAGGACTGGGGGACTTGGTAGTCAAATGTAAGGATATTTAAGTGATTGAGTTACATCTAGTGGCTTAAGCAAAGAACATCAAGAAAAAGACAAATGCTTTCCAAAGTGCCCAGTTGGAGAAAGCTAAAGAAAAGCAAGACATTTGGGTGATCTTCATAGGCTGCTCTTCCTGTCTGTAATAGTTTGTCCCAGGGTAATATTGGAAACTCCCTAGGGTCTGAAATGTCTTCAACAGGAAATTATATAATACTTTACTGAGTGATGCTTTAGAAAGATGTTAGTAGGTTTGACTGACATAAATAAATCATCTTGCAGAGGTAATTTAAATTGCACATCATTGGTAATGATTATTCAGGTGTAATGAGTTTAATTGATTACAAGAGAGTGGATTTTCTTTAAGATGATGTAATAGCTACCAGAGCTTGTTTGTTGTTTGAAGTGTGCACTGGCAGGAATGATTCAAAATTTTAAAGCATTTGATTTGCATTTGTTGTGAGAGATATTTTAAAATATATAAACAGAATTGATCCTCTCCCATAGCCCTGGATTGCCCTGTCACTAAAAGATAAGGCTTTGGTTAATGCTCACAAACTCCTATTTTGGGGCAGTTATCTCAAGCAAATTCATAAAAGCCAGTTAGTTATTGGTTCTTGTCTCCCTCAATCAGAGGGGGGAAAAAAGAAAAAGAAGAAAGAAAAGAAATCTGACCACCAGCCCCTCCTCAGTGAATGATGAAGTAAGACCTACATCCTCCAGACACAGTGAACTACTTAGTAAGCTTGCCTTCCTCGTTCCTCCCTCCGCAGTTTACCATGGACCAAGCAGGACATCCAGGAACTGTCAAAATAACATTTAAGTAAGTATAGGTGGTGGTCATAAAGGTGTGTTACTCAGATTGTCCTTCAAGAAAGAACGTGCCTTTCAGCTGCAAGGAGCTCTGGCAGCTGACAGCACTTGACTGTGATGCCTTTAGGATCTCTCCCGGCTTTAGAGCTGAGGCCAAGTTCTTCTTAGGCAGCCCCAGCCAATGAGTCTGCATGACAGAAGGACCAGGGACTGGCCATTTCTACCTAATGAAGGACTCTTCTAATGGCAATCTTTTCTCCATAACTCAAGTTGGTTGATTATCCTGTTGGAGCTCCCTTTTATCATTCCCAAAATATACCCTCAATAAATCCATTGCACTCTTAAATCCTGATACAGGATGATACAAATCATACTGATACATTATGATTTCACTTTTGGCTACTTCCAACTCTGAACCAAGACCAACATTATTTTTATAAGGACTTGGATAAGAAAAGAGCTTGATTAAGAAAAGCTCGTAAAAATCTCCCACTACTGATTTTAAGCCATAACCAACCCAATACGCTGGAGGTCTGAGTCTACTGGGACCCAAATGAAGAGACAGTCATGAGCTTAGCTGGACACCAGCAGGCATGAACTTGGCTGAACAGTACTATCTGGCTTCTATGCTGTGCTGGATTCCTTGGGTCAAAATGCATGGCCTAATTGGAAAAGACTCAAATCTTAGTTGTTGGAATGGGAATGTCACAGAGGAGTTGAAAAACTCTGAACCCTGGGACTTCTCCATAGATCTGAGTCCTCCCAGCTGGCCAAATGTGATGATTCCTCCAAACATAAGACCAAGCCTGAGATGCAACTGGGCTAGTCACAAGCAAGAACCACTGAAGCTCCTCCTGTGTGTCCAATGCCCAACTAGGCACTGAAGACATAGCAAGAGAGAAAAAGAGAAACCTAGCCCTCATGGGACATGCCTTCTAGCTGGGTATGGGAGATTCTAGCAGGGTGTGGGAGAAACAGATTTTTAAAAGGTCAAGTATATTATATGTTAAATCGTTAGAAATACTGTAGAAAAAATAACCACAGAAGGGAGATAGAAACAACTGAAAACGGGGGTGCAGTTTTACATAGGATGTCAGGGAAGACTTCACTCATAAGATGTCACTTGAGTAGGAGGTAAGAAAGTGAGCCATGCTCATGTAGAGAGGAAAAGCATAGAATCTGTGAAGATCCTGAAATGAGAATAAGCTTAGCATATTTGAGAAACATGCTGAGACCAGTGTGATTGGAGAGGAGTCTACAAGGAGAGTGGTAGGATATAAGATCAGAGAGGTTGCTAGAGTCAGATCACATAGGGCCTTGTAGGCCACTTTGAGGACTTTGATTTTAACTCTGATAAGGGTGAGGAATCTGGGAGGGTTTTGATCAGAGGAGTGACATTGTCTGCCTTAGTTTAACAGGATCATTCTCATTGCTCTGTAATGACAGACTCAAGGAACTTGGGAAGGGAGACTGGTGGGAGGCTGCTGCAACAGTCTGGGAGAGAAAGGATAAACTGATAATGGTTTGGAGCAAATGGGGGAGCAACGGAGGTGAGAAGTGGTTGAATTATGGTGTGTTGCGTCGATGCATAAGTTCATAGTGTTTTTTGCTTGCTCGTGGAATACAAATGTTGCACAGTGGTTGACTGGTCACAGCTTATCACATTTGCCAATTCTCAGGTTGACTAACATGGATCATCGTGGATTAAAGCATTTAAACACTCTTCATCAAAGCCCAATGATCTTCCTGAACATGGAGAATCACTCAGGTCAAAGTGGCCCTCTCTAAAATGACAAAGCCAATTTCCTGCCATGCTTTTCCCGCTGGCATTCTTCCCATACATGGCACAAATGCTTCAGGTGGTCTCTGTTGCCTTTACTATTCTGTTAAACTTAAACAGAAGAATATGGTCAGAAGTGTTCGGGTTTTTTTCCACTAGGCACTCCATCTTCTTTAGCCCGCAAATAGCACTAACTTTCTTCAAATCTGCAAAATGCAAGGCATATTCACAAGTACAACATTGTCACTCCAAATGACAAACAATGAACAAACTCCCAACACCACAGTGTTTCCATGTCAAAAACAAATGCTACAGAATTTATTCAACAGCCTAATGTTTTGAAGGTAGAAATAATAGAATTTGCTGGTTAATTGCATGTGTGTGGTATAAAAGAGAGAAATTAAGGATGTCTCCAGGTCATTGACCAGATCAACTGGAAAGACAGAGTTATTTCCTGAGATAAGGGACACTGCAGGAGGAACAAGTTTAAAAGGAGACTGGAAACTCCTTTTAACATGTTAAGTGTAAGATGCCAATTACACGCCCAAATAGACATGAATGTTGAGGAGGTTATTGTATTATCAGAAAATTCTCAGAATCTGAACCAACCCAGCGGACATTGTAGCCAGTTTCTAGGCTTCAGAGGATGCCAATTCTTGCCACAAAAAAATACCATTTTGGTGATACACTCCCCTACAAGAAAATCCTCTCCAGTTTTCTTCTGCCAAACCTGGACTTGCTCTAGTGTTCCATATCCCAGTAAGTGGCAACACAATTTATCCTGAAACCTAGATGTCGCAATCTTTTCCCTAAATGTCCCCACTCACACATATCTGATCAATCACCAAGTGCTATTTATTTTTCCTTCTCTATGTCTTAAATTCTTCTATTTTTCATCCTCATTGCTGGCTCTCTGGTCCAAATACTGCCATTGTTCACCTGGACTATTGCAGGTGGTCTCCCATATTTTCTCACATCTTTTCCATCAATTCCTGATTTTACAGAGAAAGGGAAAATCTTCCCAAGAGTGAGATCTAGGGCAGGCATTAGAATCTCCCAGATACTTGTAGTTGTGTGGGAATCTAAGAATATCAGAAGTAATGTTAGATAGTGGCAAGCAATGATAATTGACACCCTTTTGAATTACACAGTGACAAATAATGATCATTGAATTTGGGGAAATATTTAATAAATTGAATCAAGCATATGGAGAAAGGATAAAATAAGTTATCTGCTTTAGCTAGGCAGTTTCCTTGATCTAAAGCTGAGTTTGATAACAAAAACTCTTTGCACATCTGTGCCGTGGTATGTGACGTCAACCTGGCTCAACAGGCTATTACCCTCCCATCTGTAAAACACATACTTCTCCCTCTGCCTGAATGCTTTCCCACCCAGAATGGATTGCTGCTTATCCTTCAGAGCTCAGCTTCAAGGCCCTTCCTCAAAGAAACTTTTTCTGACTCAGTGGATCTTCCTTATACCTGCTTTATCATCTTCTGCATGCCCTTTACAGCACTTATCACAAGTGGAATTGTATGATCAATCATTTAAGTCACTCTTTGATGTCCATCTCCTCTAGAATATAAGCACCTGAGCAAGGACTATACCTGTCTTGTTCACTGCTATGTCCCAAGGCCATAGCACAGTGCCTAGTGTATAGTAGGTGCTAAATAACCACATGTGAATGAATAAATGATTATGGATATTTTGCACTAGTAATCTGGAATTTTTCCTTTCTTTCCCATTCCCACCTTCAATCAGATAGCCAGCTCTATGCCCCAGGTATGTGGCAGGGCAAACAGTCAAAAAAGGCTACGAGTCTTCGTGGCTTTTGTTTTCTGAAAGCCCAAGTCTTTTGTAAAAGAAGATTTGTAGGTCTATATAGAGTTTCTTGAGGAAACATGTGGGGAAAAGTATTTCCCTCAGACTAAAAAGAGATTTTTTTTCCCAGACTTGCAGAGGTAAGCACTGATGGATCCTTAGTACAAGACCTGTGATCTACTTCTCAGCAATGCCCTTGGAGAAAGAGCAACACCTGAAAGAGGAATAGGTGCCACATGGTCACAGAGTATGTCTTAGTGCGGACCAATCACAGAAGACCAGGTGGACACTCCCACACACGCAGTGCCTTGACTCTGGGAAAGATCCTGCCATGGGTCTTTCAGGAAGGAAAACCCAAAAGGATAAAAGAGACACTTTAGAAAAATTGAGAGACCATTTTTTGTATCCATGGGTTTGTGAACTGAAATCATTAATGCTACACATTTTCTTTATCAAAGAGGTATTTATATACAGTTTAGCTTCCATATGATACACAGTTTATTCTAGCTTAATCATTTAAAACTGGCTCCCCATGTATGGTGTTGAAAAAAACTTTATATTTATAGTCACATTTGCTCCTTGTAATAATCCTGCGAGATAGAAAGAATGTATATTGCCCATACCACCATTCCATTTTACAGGTGGAAAAACTAACTCAGAGAGGTCAAATGAATTGACAAAGATCATGCAGCTATACTAGATGCAGAGTTGATCTTCTGACCCACAATGGTATAAAATTGTTTATGTAATACCATGCTACCTCTATTATTCAAAATGTTGATCAACAAGAACCTTCCATTTCCTGAAGGCATTAGACAACCAAGAGTTTTCTGCATTTGGGATCAATTTTTCCCAGCAAAGTTAATTTGCACTTTCCCAAGTTCAGTTACAATTTTCAAATATTCTTTATAGAACTGATACCACATTATCAGTTAATTGTTGCTTAATTATTGAATTTTCTTGTCTGTTGGTACAACTAAACTTTTTTTTTTCCTTTTGGATGAGACACATTCTGCTAAAATTACCTGCTGTTGTTTGTGATTCCAGTGGTGATGCTGCCAGCTGGAGAGAGGGGCGACAGCTTGAGTGAAATTCTCATGTTTGATATCTTCAAAGTGGGACCCGCAATTACTTCTCTCTGTTTTAAATTTTATAACACAGTAGGGCTACTCAAATTGTACAATGCAGTACTGAGGTTTTTTTGATGTTTCCCCAAATTCTAAGACTTGTTTTACAATCACAATTGCCTAAAATCTCTCAGTGTCTTAAGCAGCAAACATGGTTACAAAGGAAACTCACTTCATGAAATAGTCATGGAATAAAGAAAAATTTTCTTTTGTATTCAACTATGTTAATGTTACAGGAAGGATAATCCCATGTCAGCCCTTCACCTTAAAATTGCATGTTGTTATTATAATAGCATCCCAGAGGCTTGTCAAAAATAAAAATATGATAGATCACTTCACTTCTTTCTAACATATTCACATAGGGGGACAAAAGGGGGAACAAAGTCCTAAACAGAAATGGTTTTGTAAATACAAATATTGACCAGTGACTATTTGAACAATATGATTTTTTTTTAAATAGCATTAGGAAAGGTCTGCTTTGTCTAATTTTCCCCTTTTACCCCAAAGCAAACATGTGGCTTATGATGAAAACCAGTTTCACTGAGAGTATGACTATAAAGGCAGAAGTGCTATGGTGTGGAGCAGAGAATTCTGGGCTGGGAGAGCCGCCCCGAGGACTGCCAGCCAGGTTTGTTGCTGGCTTGTCAGCAAATCATTAACCTCTTTATGTATAAGAGTCTTATTTGTAAAATGAAGATACCACCACCTGTTCTTAATCAAGTGTAAATGGATGCTAGGAGGATTAATTGTACAATCCCTTGAGCTCCAAAGGGAAAAGTGAGGTACGTAAGCAACAGTCGAAATCTATTAACTAGATGCTAATAGACCACTATAGAAGCAGATTGCTTCCGTGTTGACACTTTCATCCTCTTATTTAGGAAAGTTAAACCATCACAAACTAATTTTTAAACAATGAATAGCTTTAGAATAAAAATAATAAACATAAGTACCATCTATCACTGCCAGACACAAGACATCTATATTAGAAGCCCCTAATCAGTTAATCCATCAAGTTAACAACCAGGAATACAAGCTCCATCTCGAAATTTGCTCCCCCCTTTTAGTAACCCTTTGTGAAAAATAGATATCATCCAAGGACACATGTATACCAAATCCTTTTTTAAGTCCTATAATTAGCTCAGTGCATAAGATTGCATGTTACCATGTGGAATCAGAATGCAAAATTGTAACTACGTATAACATTTCAAACAAATATTGTGCCCTAAAATGTCATCAACATTTAAAATTAGACAAAACATATCTGATTATTGCATTGCTCTTATCAAATATATTTTAATGAATAATAACTGTCTTAATTTTCAGGTTTTAAAAAACCAGACTAAGGCAATAATTTGAAAAGTTAAGAAGTCTTAGCCAGCACACTTAAAATATTTATAGGATCTATCAGTTTTATCTCTCAGATAATTGTTACTATATAATAGCTGGTCTTATACCCCTCATAAACTTTCAAATGAAGCTTCTACATGCTCTCCTGATTCATAATTTTGTTCTTATAGATACTACTGATATCAGTTAAAGTCAAGTCACCTAATGGCTTTCTCTTTGGAAAATGCATTACTAGCTGCTTATCTTACGTAGAATGAACAATTATCTTTATAAGAATAGAAAATACACTAAAAAAATGCAAATTGAATGAACTTAATAAAAAACCATAACCAAATCTGAACATGGAATCCTCAGTCTACTCTTCAACTGAGAGAAGGTTAGTCCTACCTCTTTGGAGTAATAGAATGAAACTTACCAAAAATCACATCAGTGCTTTTTAGGTCAGATTTTGCCATTTTAAACATAGTACAGTTAAGTTACAAATTAATCAAAATTTGTTTTTATAAAAAGAAAGGAAAAAATGCTTTCTTAGAAGCAAGCAATGGGCATTTGGGGAATGCATGGCCTTGAAAACATAAAAGGAATATTACAGGGCAATGCACATTCTTTTGCTCAGGGAAATTGACTTCTAGAAAGAAAATAAGCACATAATCAACTGAAACACAAATTAAGTGATGCCAGTGTCATGTTAAAAGGCGGAACATGCTTATTTTGTTTTTCATGGCCTCTGTTTAATCTCACCACTGGTTTGTCACAGACATAGGATTCATATAATATATTAGCTTTTTTGTGCTGCACTGCAAATTACCACAGAGTTAGTGACTTCAAACAATACACATTTATCATCTCATAGTTCTGTAGGTTACAGTCTGGGCACAGCGTACCAGTATTTTTCTGCTCAGTGTCTCACCAGGCTGACATGAAGGAGTTGGCCAGGGCTGCCGTTCTTATCTGGAACTTGGGGTTCTCTTCCAGACTCACTGGTTGTTGGCAGGATTTATTTCCTTGCAGCTGTATGACTTAGATCCCCATTTTTCTGCTAACTATTGGCTAAGGAATGTGCTCAGTTTCTGGGGCCTGCCAGCAGTTCCTTGTCATGTGGCCCCATGAGCATTCACATAGATGTTTGGTTTCTTCTGAGTCATCCAGACAGTTATTACTCTGCCTTCCTCTTCTGTGACCAGCCAGAGAAAATTCTTGACTCCAAAGGGCTCACTGGATAGGTCAACCCCATTGAGGTTAATCTTTTTTTCTTAAAGTCAATTGTGCCTTATAGCACAAAATAATCATGGGAGTGAGATCCTATATTTATAGGTCCTGCCCACTCTCAAGGTGCAATTATACAAGGATGCAAGCCATTGGGTGTCATCTTATTACTCTATCACATACAGTTTACAAAAACTTCCATATAGTTTATCATTTTATACTCTCAGAAACTTTATGCCTATTTTCTAAAAAAAGAAAACTAAGAGAAAGGACAAAGAAGAGGAAGGTACCATCATTTCAGGATTCCTACTGAGTGCCAGGACAATACTGGGTGCTTCCTATGCAGTACCTCTGCATCTTCACAAATCTTTTGAGATGGGGTTCTTATGCAATGTCTGAAATGAGAAAAACTAGGCTCAGAGTAGATGAGTGCTTAGTACAATGCATGTAAGAAGGATAGCTAAGACTTACACCCAAGTCTTTTGATCCCAATTTCCTTTTGTCTCTGTTTCTTTTAAGTTGTTGTTTACAATAAGAACAAAATATTTTGTGTGATGTGTGCTTGACAAAAAGAAGAAAAGAGTAACTGATATAAGAAGATCCTGGGTGTGGCAGACGAATTGAATGCAGACAAATGTGTGAATGGGATTCAGACACAGTAGTGGTGCTCAAAAGGCAATATAACTCCAGTAAATGGTAATAACTCTGTGGAGGACAAATAGGCCATATTTATCCAAACTACAAAAGCATATGACCTTTAAACATAGCAATCCTGCATCTAAGAATGTATCCTACAGATATATTTGCTCATGGGAAAAATGAAGCACATGCCAAGTTATGCTTTTCAGCACTGTTTGTAATAGAAAAGAATGGAAACATCCTAATTTTTCATCAATAGGGGGCTGGTTAAATGAACCATGACACACCCATGCAATGCAGTGCTATAAATCCATAAAAAAGAATGAGGGGGAATCTTTATGCATTAAAATGGGATTATTTCACATTTTGTTAAGTGGAAAAAAGCAAGATGCAGAACGGTATGCATGACATGTTACCAATTTTATAAAAATGGGGGAAGAAAACATAGATATATGCATGTATTATATGTATGTATGCATGTGTATATATAGATATAATGTATTTGTGTGTGTAACTTATATATGCGTTGTATATGCATATGTATATACACATACAGACACACTAAAACTACTAACATTGTCACCTCTGGGCAGGGAAATTGAGTGGCTGAGAATAAGATTTAAAAGGAAACTTTTCACTATATAGACTTGCGTACCTATAGACCTCTGAACTATGTATATATCATATCTACATATATACGTGTGTATATATGTATATGTATGTGTGTGTGTGATATATGTATATGTATGTGTGTGTGTGTATATGTAGATGCCTACTTGCATGATAGAAAAATACAAGGGAAGAAGAAGAAATGGCTCAAGAGACATGGGAAATATTTGTGTATAGAAATCTGTTTATTTGGTGAGGGAAATGGAGTTATTTCTAAAATCTTCATTTGAGGAGCCAATATTGAAATTTATGTCACTGCCTACTAAGTCCAGAAAGGTAACAGAAAAGAAAAATAAAGGTGAGTAGAAGCCACTAAGAAGAACATTTAGAATTTTAATAAAGAATGAAGCAGTGTAAGACGTCTAATGGAACCAGAAATGGAAATATGAGAAAAATCACTTAAATGGAAGAAGTTACTGCCTTTGGCTCATGCCAAGCAGTTAGAGTAGATTCAGTTTACTCTCCTAAAACTTATCATTTTCTACAGAACTTATATCTTTATACATTTAACTAGGACATAGTAAATAATCATCCACTGTTTTCTCAAAGCAACTGTACTTCTTGGGGGCTGATTCGATTGTGGAGGCTGTCACTGACTTGGTGGCAGAACATGGGACAGAGAAAGAATTTAGGTGTCAGTCATGATGCCTTACATGGAGTCTAGTGCCAAGAAAATCAAGTTTATCCTCAAACCTTCAACATAAAAGTTTTCAAAGCTCGGGGTTTCCAGACAACATCTGCATTAAAGGATTCCAGGATCTACACACAGAAACTTCTGCAGATCACAGTCTCTTTGATCCCTTCTCCTCGAAGGCAGCCTGGTGGTATTTAATGCTACAGAGGAAGAGCCAGATGAGGGAGGAACTGTAAGCCTAGAAAAAGGAACAGGCTCAGAGAATCAGATAAGACACTTCTCTTTCTCCTGTTTGCTCTGTACTTAAAGGCAAAGTTGCTTCCTTTCAGGGCCCAGAAACTGTGAGATTTAACTACAGTTGGATTATGTTCTGTGTACCTAGGCTGACACCAGAGAGCATATAGCAAGCAAAATTACTTGTTCTGTTATGCCTATGCTGTCTTCATAATCCTGCATTTCCATTTTGTACCAGAACCCAGTAGACCTTCATGGATTATCATCCATGTTTTAGACCTCAGTAAGTGGACATTCTGTTCCAAAGTACCTTCCTCCAGTATTTCCCTGAGAAGGTTTCCCTTTTAATTTATTTTTCATTTTCTAATAAAAAAATTTCCCTTTAGGTGGTAAGACAAGTGGCTCAGGTCTCTGTTTGCTCCTAAAATTGTATACATCCTTTTCACCCACACTGTCTCTAAGGAACTCGGTTTCTGAAATGTGCCCTTTATTTTTGGGCCTTCCTCTCCCTCAAAATCCTCAGGGTGTGGAAATTTAAGCAATTAAAAACTGATTGAAAAATTCTAATTTGAATTCCAGCTTTAAAATGAAATTATTTTACTGCAGAAAGTGCCACTACACTGTATCTAAAAGTCATGACCTATAATGGAGCCTACAGAGTTTTGATGAAACAAATTAACTCAACGTATTGTCGCCTCACAGTTCACAGAACAGTAGTAGCTTTATGGAATTCCATGTTTAATCAATCCACTGAGGACAAAGAAATCTTTTCAGTTTGGTCACTGACTCCTTATGTGATGAGTTCGAACTTGGCAAATCCAAATTAACCCTAAATATTTGCACTCACACTGCTTGGGCAAAAATAGGCAAAAGAAAAGAGACCTTTAGGTCTTTTAAACAGCCATCAGGTAAAGCCATAAAGGGTTGTAAAGATTTAAAACGTGAAGCCATGTGTGCCAATTGTTGCATATTAAAAAATCCCAGTGTGCCAATTGTTGCATATTAAAAAATCCCAGAGGACAAAGGGCGCATGCATCTGTCACATCCAGGATGCTAGAGGGAGAAAACATACATTCAAATGAGAACAACAACCTCTGTACTTCAGGGGAAGATTGTTTTCTAGCTATAGAAGGATAAATAGCATGACTATTTTGAAAAGTTTTCGGGCAACCCCTTAGGGTCCCCTCCCTCTGTGGGAGATTTTCTGTCCTCTCAATAAATCCTGCTTTCTAAAAAAAAAGAAAAGAGAAGTCTTCTTTAGTCATTTGAGACTAAAGTCTCCATTGCTTATTATAAACTGTGGGTTTGAGAGATGTTTTGAAACTAAACTCTTAGGACTCAACTCTACTATTGTTTTATGAATTGTAAATTGCAGATATTATGAAAACTACATATAGGAGTAAGGATTAGTTATGGGACAGTTCATCAGCATAAAATATAGGTAAACATAGACCTTAATTTGGAGTCCCTCAGAAGTACACTCTGAGACAAGAACTGGAATACAAGGAAGAAGGCAAAGGAAACAACCAGCAGTACAGCGCAGAAGTGAGACAGGAAAGGGAAAGGAGCCACAAAATGACCCGTTTTCTTTTCTTTTTTTTTTTTTTCCCTCTTTTTAAAAATTTTTTACTTTAAAGATGTGGGGTACAATTCAGGGTTAGGTATACAAATGTTCATTATGCATGTACCCTTGCGGATGAGGCGTGCCATCCCTCCCCTGGCAGTTTCCCACTACTGCCAAACCACCTGTTTTCATCGTGGCAACTTGAATTCAGGTCCACTGAGGAACTCTGGGAGCCAACAGAGCACATACACCTCAGAGGTATTTCACACAAGGGGCCAGGGAGCTGGAATATTTACACACCAATTCCTGTCATTTCTTCTCAGGGAAGCACTGATTTTCCTGTGCTTTTGGCCTGCTGCATGAATGGTAAAGAAGGCCCTGGAGAGCAGAAAAAACTTTCAGGCCAATGTACTCCAAGACAGTAAAGAGTGAAGGGATTCAGGCAGGACACCATTAACAACTGCTATCCTCTCTCATTGTACACTGCAGCTTTCCACGAAAGTAGGGACCATATGTAATTTCATTTATAAATCCTTTTTTTTTTCCATAGACAAGCTCCTGCCCTGTTGCCCAGAATGGATTGCAGTGGTGCAATCATAGCTTACTGCAGCCTTGAACTCCTGGGCTCCAGGGATCCTACCAACTCAGCTTCCCATATGGCTACATCTCATTCCTTTTAATACCTTCATGGCATGCATAGCATTTAATTATATGGATTTACTATCATTTATGTGATCTTTACGCTGTTGATAGATAGTTAACATATATTCTAGCTTTTCGTTATTACAAAGAAAGCTGCAATAGACTTCTTATACCCATATTGCTGTATACTTATGCAAGTGTGTCTGTAAGATAAATTCTTACTAGTATAGTTGCTGGAATTACAGGCATACACCACCATACCTGGGTAATTTTTTAAAAATTGTAGAGATGGAAGGGTCTTGCTATGTTGCCCAGGTTGGTCTTGAACCCCTGGCCTCAAGAGATTTTTCCCACCTCAGACTTCCAATGCACTGGGATTACAGACGTGAGCCACTGTGGCCAGCCTATAAATCCTTAACAACGTAATTGCTGGTGTCTAATCCCCAGTCCTTTGTACTGTGGTGCCACATGTAGCTCCTAAAGCATATCAGTTGAACAAATCAACAGCTAATTGATTCCATTTGTTATTATTATCATTTGTGTAATTAAAGGAAGCAAAAGCTCATCACACAATTTTGAAACTCATTCCAAATGTGCTCTCCTCCCAAAAATAGCATCTAAAAAATGAAGCAGCATGGCCAAGTGTGCGAGGAAATGACAGTTTGCACAAGTGTGCAAATAGGAGCAAGCTTCTTGGAGGCCAATTTGTCAATATTTATCAAAAATTTTAATGGCCAGCCATGGTGGCTCACACCTGTAACCCCAGTACTTTGGGAGGCTGAAGTGAGTGGATTGCTTGAGCCCAGGAATTCGAGACCAGCCTAGGCAACATAGTGAGATCTTGTCACTACAGGACATTAAAAGATTATCCAGGCATGGTGGTGCTCACCTGTAGTCCCAGCTATTCAGGGGGCTAAGGTAGAAGGATCCCTGAGCCCAGGAGGTTGAGTTTGTGGTGAGCCATGATCATGTGACTGCACTCCAGACTGGGCTCGGTGGCTCAGCCTGTAATCCCGCGCCTTTGGGAGGCTGAGGTGAGTGG
>NW_007245906.1:440313-458558 GCF_000164805.1 Carlito syrichta
CGTGAGTGGGTTGCCTGAGCCCGTGGGTTCGAGACCCGCCTGGGCAGCGAGACCTCATCTCTACAATAAATCAAAAAATCAGCCGGGTGTGGTAGCGCATGCCTGTAATTCCGGCTACTTGGAAGGCTGAGGCGGAAGGATCGCTGGAGCCCAACAGGTCGAGGCTGCGGTGGCCAGGAGCGGCCACGGCACTCCAGTCTGGGCGACAGAGTGAGACGCCAACTCAAAAAAACAATTTTGTTAATGTACATATATTTGGACTCAACAACTACACTAGTAGGAATTTGTCTTAGAGATACACTTGCATAAGGGCACAGCAATGTATGTGTAAGATGTCTATTGCAGCATTCTTTGTAATAGTGAAAAGTTGGACTATAAATTAACTATCAACAGCAACAAGATTAAATAAATTATAGCAAATCTATATAGTGAAATGCTATGCATACTATGCAGGCATTAAAAGGAATGAGATCTAGCCATATGAACTGACAGAGAAAACTTCCAAGATATATTTTTTAAGTACTAAATTGCAAAATAATATGTTCGATATGATCCCATATGTGTAAAACAAAGAGGAGGTCAGATATTTACAACATAGGTAATATATGTTGTATATAAAATATATACATATGTCACCATTAACAAAAATTCCACAAAGTGGGTGATAATATCCTCTATAGTAGTCACTGTCAGTACCCTATTCATATTCCATTACCCACCTCAGAGGTTACCTACAGAAAATTCCAGTACAGGCCCTGCTTTCTGCATCTCTTTGCCTGGAGACATTCCCTGGGTACAGGAAACTTCTGGGCCTGTATGAGGTATGGGCTGGAAGTACCAGGAAATGCCCTTTGTCCAATGAGTGACAAGAGTTGGTGGGAAAATACCCAAGATTCCTTGGCTCTCAGAGGGAATGTTTTCAAGGTATGTTCTATACAGTCCCTCAGTATTGTATGCATCCCCAGCAGTATTGAGTATCAGTTGTCCACAACAGTAACACGTTCTGTGTTAGCTTTCTCCTTTCCTTGTCTCACTTTACCCACTCCCTCACTGGGTTTTTTGAAAAATTCTCCTAAATAAAATAATTGCACCTAAATCCTTGTCTTAGAACCTGTTGACCAAATGTTTATCTCAGGATATACCTAGACTACAACACCACCAGTTAATAGGTTAAGAAACAGACTAAATGGTTAGGTAACATACACTACACCACATAGTTACTAGTTTGAACTAAATTAAATTGCCTTTCCTGGTCAAATATGAACAACTTTATGTGGTTGAAACTAAAAGTCAATATTAGAGTGGAGGTTTGAATCCAGGTGGAGAGTAAAGCTTGTAGGTTCAGAAGTGATTCTTATAAGTATGGCCAAGGGTTGAGTAAACTGTGCTTTAGTAGACAATAGAGATTTTTTATACACAGTATGGGCCTTGGAATGAGTCAGACCTGGCTTCAAATCCTGCCTCTTGTTAGTGTGCAATGTTTTGCATGTTCCCTAATCCTTCAGAGCCTCTACTTCATCGCATATGCAATGTAGCTCCCTAATAAACTTCCTGTGGAAATCACGTGGGATTCTATGCAGCAAGTGCCTAGCATATAGTAAGTGCCCTATAAATGGTTACTTGCTCAAAATGGGAGGAGGGACAAAAAAATTTGTTTTTCTTTTGGTTGCAATGGACAGAAACTCAATTCGAACAAGCTTAAGCAGAAAGGGGTTTGTATGGGCCCATGGAACCAAACTAAAAACATCCTCAGGTGACCGGATGCTGGGACTTTGGACACCCCTCTTTCTGTCCATCATTCCTGCGCTGCTCTGCTTCATTCTTTGAGACAGTCATGCAGTTGTCAGGGCCTGGGATTGCAGGCAGACTACTGACAGAAAGAGGACTGACTCCTCTCTCCCAGCTCTAGTTTGAAAAATCCCAGGGAAGATCTCCAAGCAGTTCAGCTTTGACTTACAATATCTGGATCAATTCCTGGGACCCCCCCAAAAAAAATGTGGCCAGGACTGGGTCATTGCCCGCTTACTGAAATGGGAAAAGGGAGCCAGCTACCAGCAGAAGTATGAAAGAAGAAACTCTTGGCAGACAAAAAACAAACCCGTTCATCTCAATTTTAGCAGTCGTTAGCATAGACAAAAATAGGGTTTGTTTGTTTTTTGATTAATAGATTTTGATTTTTAGAGCAGTTTTACAGGAAAATTGAGCAAAAAGCACAGAGAGTTCCTATATACTCTGTCTCCTCCTTCCATTTCCCCCATTATTAACATCTTGCGTTAGTGTGGTACATTTGTTACAATTGATGAATCGATATTGGTACATTATTAACTAAAGTCCATTGTTTGCATTAGGGTTCAGTCTTGTACATTCAATGAGTTTTGCCAAATGTATAATAACATGAGCCACCATTATGGGATCATACAGAATAGTTTCACTGACCTAGAAATCCTCTGTGTTCCACCTGTGCATCCTTTCCTTCCCCTCCCCTCGACTCTGAAACCACTGATCTTTTTACTGTTTCCATAGTTTTGATTGAAACATTGTTTTGAATAAATTTTCATAAAGGATTTGAAAACGATAGCATTTAGTTTTACCAAAATTTATTTCTTCCTTTCTTTCTTTCTTCCTTTCTTCTTCCTTCCTTCCTTCACTCCATCACCCAGGCTGAAGTCAGTGGCATGCTCACAGCCACCCCAGCATCCACCCGCTGGGCTCTAGTGATCCTTCCACCTCAGCCTTCCAAGCAGCCGGAATTACAGGCGCGCGTTACCATGCCTGGCTAATTTTTGATTCATTGTAGAGACGAGGTCTTGCCAAGTTGACCAGGTGGGTCTTGAACCTGTGGGCTCAGGCAATCCACTCATCTTGGCCTAACAAAGTGCTGGGAGTACAGGCTGAGCCACCAAGCCCGGCCTCTATTGTTTTCAAAGGAAGATATGAATATTATTTTACAAACTGATAACCTTGCTTTTTTGAATAGACAATGTCCATATTAGATCCTGTTGTGTTCTCACAAGTTTAGTCTTGCCCCAACTGACCTCTTCTCAATCTTCAGCACTGTAACGCCCTCCCCCCCATGAGTTCTGGTGTCTTTTGAGCTGCAAATCCATTGCATTTGAATTAATTTAATGTCTATAAATTGAAGATCAAAGCTACTGTATGTGGCATGATGTAAGCTTATTGGATGGGTAATGTTTTTGTGGCTTTGGGGGAGGTATCTTCAGGAGGGTGGTTGTGAGGATATTGTTTGGCACTCGTTTTGTTTTCTTTTTCTTTTTCCTTCACTTTTATTCCCTATCCTAAATGCAGTGGGATCTGATTTAGCAGCTGTAACGTCACTCACAGCCTCTCGACATTGCTCACAATTTGTTTATTTCTTCTCTTCATTGCTTCCTTCAGTTCCTCCAAATCTGATTTCTCTTCTAAAGCATCTTGTCAAAAACAAACAAACAAAAATGTATTACAAGGAAAACCCATAACTAAGAATCCGTGCTGCATGCTTCATATTAAAAAGCACTTTGGGGATCGTCTTCATTTCTACCAACAAATAAACATTTTCCCAAGGCTTAAACAAAGGCACTGCTTTAACAGTCAATAAAGAGACTGGCCAAGTCTGATACTATATTAAAATGCTGATGTTGTCATGTTAAAAATTATACAGATAACACATAAAGATTATATTGGCTGAATAATTTGTTTAAAGATAATTCAGCACCACTTTATTTCATTTCTCTTTATTGGTTGTATGTTTAACAAGGTTAAAAATCTTCACAAGGATTTTCATTGTATGATTCTCTGTGACAGGGAGAGGGAAAATCAAGAACAATACTGTATTATTTTAAGTCCCTGGTAAACTATTCAGTTCAAAAATCATGTAGTAGGTGTGCACTGTGGCCTTAGCAAGGTACTAAGAGTCATGAATATAAAGGCAAATAAGACAAGAAATCAGAGCTCATGTCATAGGATAGATTCTCCAAAAGCAGACAATGAGGTGGTTTGGAGTATGCGGTGGTTATTAGGGATCAGCACCTGTAAAAGGAACATGGGGGCAGTGGAATTGGGCCAAGGGAGAAGTTGAACCGCAATCCAAGTTCGGCAGTCTCCCCCAATCTGGCAGGGAGCTCTGAAGCAGCAATTGTCCATTGAGTTGTACTGAATTTGGTGGAACTGGCTGTGGCTGGAAACCCCCAGCTTGATCAGTCAGCCATTGATTGTGAGTTGCCAGGGATAGACCTAGAGCAGGGGGACTCTCTGCAGCAGACAGAGACCCTGGAGGGGCTGGCCACGTGCCTGCAGCAAGTCCTCCTTCAAAGGGGAATCTGGGCAGCATATCTCTGTGTCTACCATTGTCTGGTGGGAAGAGCATACCCAAATATAATTCTATCACAATGTGGAAAAAGCCTTGATAGATGTGTGTGCAGGTTGCTACAAAAACACAGAGCAGGGACTGGATCAGGGAGGAAAACAAAAAGGGCTCTTAGGGAGAAGTGACCCTCCCTCAGCTAAATAGGAGCTAGGGATGAAGCAGTGGGGGGAGATTTGCATTTTCAAAGCATATTTGGTCTGAGGCTTTCCTGGTGAGGACTTCATGTGACACCTCTCTGGATTGGGACTTTGAAGAATGTAGATTCTGTCCCTTTCACAGCAGGATAAAATAAGCTATTCAAAGTCGTTTAAACACAGAGCCAGGAATAAACTTCAGTAGTCTTGGGGGGCCCATATTTTAACCACTAACTCAATAGCCAGACTCAAGGTGTTTGTCAGTTGAGGAAAATATTCCAATCTGCTGATGGCAAGCTTGGTAGGTCAAGAGATTCTAGAGACAACACACTGAGGTTGTCCAGTCATTGAAGGTTGAGCCCCTGTTTGTTTGTTGCACAATATGAAATATCCAGCTCTGGGAAAAGACCCAGGTAACTGACTGAATGTTTCACATTTTTATGAATTTTGGTGTCAAGTAGACACAAACTAATAATTATTATCAAAACTGTACAAAGAAGAAGAAAACACCAAAAAAGTAGCAAAGGTAATTCTCTCCACATGTAAAATTTGTTTCTCATCACTGAAATTCGCAAAACCTAACTCCCATTTTCAGATCTTGTCTAACATAATGAAAAGATCATTGTATCTATATGTGGCAATAATTACAACCAGGGCTGGCTTTGGGAACAATCTATGCAATCGAACAAGACACTGCAATTAGAAGGGGCTCATACTTCATTTAATGCTCTGTTGTTGCTGACTTGGATTTGTAATACTTTTTTAACAAGGGACCTATGTTTTCATTTTACATTGGACCCCACAAATTATGTAGTCAGTCCTCATTACAAACAATTGCTTAAACTACGAAAGCAGGTTTGTTTTCTGGGCTTATGCAAAATTTAATGTTAATTGTTATTATGGAGTGTGAATTTTAAGACCTGGAAATTGAAAATATTTTTCCTTTTGATTTCATATTTTTATTTAATTAGAAAACGATGTGTTCGTTGTAGAACATTTGGCAAGGAATAACGTATAATCACCCAGAAACATTCCTTCCTCACGCCCCCTCTGTGATTGCAAGAATCTTATTAATAATGCCATTGATTAATCTTTCTTTGATTATTTCCTGTAACATTTAAAATGTTACTAGAGAAGTATGTTTTGTACCGTGTTCCATAACTAAAGAGAATGTGGAAAGGAAGAACCATAAGAATGCTGAAAATGTTGTTGTTTTTTAAGGTGAGAGGTGATTAGGGCAGTGAGAATTTGAAGATGAGATGTGCGTCCTCCTCCACACAGCTCCCAGAAGTTAGTGAAAATCTAGAGCTTAACTCCTCTCCTCTAGACTCCCCATCAAGAATAATTATGGTGGGGAGGTATTAGGAGGAACAGACATATTAGCAGTGTCTTGCTCATCACTACATCCTCAAGTCTAGCCTAGACTCGGAAAATATTTGTTCAATTGCCATTGAATTGGAGGATGATTTTGATATATGGAGAGGTGGTAGCAAAACACTTAGGCAACTGGAACAAATGGGGAGAGTCTGAAAAGATGACATGTGTTTGGAATAGAAGCTGGGGTAGGCTGAATAAGGTACCTCCACCAAGAGGTTCACATCCTAATCCCAGGAACCTGCAAATATGTTACTTTACATGGCAAAAGGAATTTTGCAGATGTGATTGAGTTAAGGATCTTGAGATGAAGACATTATCCTGGATTATCTGGGTGAACCTGATATAATCACAAGGGTCTTTATAAGAGGGAGGCAAGAGGGTCACAGACACAGAAGACAACAGGTGATGTGATAATGGAAGGACAGAGAGAGAGACAGAGACAGGAGAAGAAGATGCTACACTGCTGGCTTTCAGGATAGAGGATGGTACCATGAGCCAAGAAAGCAAGAGGCCTTCAGAAACTAGAAATCAGAAAAACAGATTGTCCAATGGAGCCTCCAAGAGCCTCCTTGCCCATTTTAGGACTTCTGGCTTCCAGAGCTGTAAGACGGGGGAAAATGTTATTTTAAAACTATAAATTTGTAGTAATTTGTTACCTCAGCAATGTAAAGCTATTACAGAAGCTAAAGGTTAACTCAAGGAAATGGGGCAGATAATTCTGGAAGATCAAGTTTTCAAGCAAATGAACACTTTAAATTCATCATATAATGGCAAGCTAGTCTTCATCCCCACAGAAATCAGGAAAAGTTATATATTGTAACATCATTAGGTATTGTAATCATCAAGGAAAATTGCAGCATCTCTTTCAGGGGGGACTCAAACACTGAAGACACATAATACCAGCAGTATGGTTTAGGTACCGTTCAGCTAAAAGTCAGGGTCAACACCAAACACTTATGAGGTGCATAGATCACAAGCAAACTTTTGATAGATTTGTGCTTGTACTTCCCCATATTCAGAAAGGGTTTAGGTGCAAAGCCCAGGGGATGCTATCAGGGAATATGTGTTAGAAAAACAAATCAAATAATTGGAGAAAGTATTTGCCTAGAGATTGGATCTGGAGTTAGACTTACTTTCCTGTTAAGCTATTCAACAACAGATTTATGGAAGGAGAGGACAGGCAAACTGAGAATAAAAGAAAGGGAGAATTGAAGTGGAATTTCCAAATATTATTTTCCCATCACTGTTATCTCCCTTTGCTATTGGAATATTGCTGCCTTTGAAAATCATGATTCCTGTAAATGATCATGAACACAAATATTATTCTCAGTTAATTGTCCATAGCATCTATTTTGTTGGCAATAAAAATAAAAGCACTATTATTGTAATATTTTATGTCTATAAGTGATGACTTTTATGATCACCAAATCTACTAATTTAACCTCCAATTACATCTCCAAACTGTTGATTTCTCTTCATGCCTGTTACCACCTGTATCAGTGAAGATACCAACAGGAAACATAGAACACACTCAAATGAGTAGTACTGGAGGAGGATTTATTTACAAAGATTTGAGTGTGGAGAAACCACACCAAATAGAAAATATAGAAATCTTTGGCAATAAAAGCAAAGCTATCACCACTCCCAGTCCTGAGGGGACCAGGGGAGAGAGCAGTTACTGAAACCTAGGAAGAAAATCATGCAGAAGGTAGATTTGAAAGGAGGAGTACATCTGCTGTTTAAGGACACAGCCAGCTAGAGGCAGCCCAGAGAAAAGGAATTGGGAAAATAAATACCTGAACCTCGTCTTCCAACAAATTCCAGTCTCCTACAGGGGCTTCCCATTAGCCGAACTCATCTAGAAACTAGAGGGCATGGGCTGCTGTTTCTGTAGTTCATACAGTTCAACATCCCAGAACATTAAGCAGGATGGAGAAGGTGGAGAGCAAACATGGAGGACAAATAAAGAATGTCCAACACAGCATCCTTACACAATCGATCAGCACTCCACCACATGAAAGCCTAAATGGTTTCTCACCATCTGCTCTTGCTCCCCACCAATATATCCTGCAAATTGCTACCAAAGTGATCCTTTCCATATGCAAACCTGACTATGACAAATCCCTTTTTAACACCCATCAGTGGCTTCCCAAAAGGATCACAAGCCTTACCATGTCCCCAGCCTCATCTTGGGTCACTCTCCTCCTCACTCCCTTTGTTCCTGCCACCACAGACCATCTTTCAGTTCCCACAACATGCCTTGTATCCTCCAACCCTAGGGCCTTTGTATATGTTATTTCTTTTGTCTGAACTTCCTCACCCCACTACCCAACCCTTGGCCTAGTAGTCCACGCCTCTTCTGGGAAAGCCTTACCTGACCTCTATCACATTCTCAGTTTAGGTTAAGTTCCCATTTTACACACAATGGTGTCTTTCCTGAGAGTACTTAGTTTATAATTCTGGGTCCACTTGGTGCAATCCTTTAATAAAGTTATCTTCCTCTGTTTTGTTATCCAGTGTGTCTTCCATCCTGAGCACTGTGCCAGGCACTTAGTAGGCATTAAATGAATGAAAAACTAATATTAGCAAATTATTTTGAAATTGAGTTTATTTCTTTGAATTCAAGCAGAAGCTAAAGTGAATATGGGAAAGAAAATTAGCTTTAAAACCAGGTTATAGAAGCATCTGCTAAAGAAATCAGCTTTTTTTCTTGCTAAAATGTGTTCTTTCCCTTCATTTCTGAGAACTATGAAGACTTCCATCATTCTCCTGCAACCGTTTTCTCCAGCACAGCCTCAACGCCTGGTGTCCCAGAGGAGACAGTGCTTCCCACAAGTGCCTGGTAAGGTACAATAAAGCTGCCTCAGTGTTCTAGATATAAATGATGACTTAACCAGGAGCCTCTCCCTGTTTCCCTCCTCAGCACTTGTCCTACCTCCCAGTCACAAAGGGTAAGAATTCATGACTCAGGAAATTTCAGCTTATAGACTAGCTGCGGTATTTATTCCTCTTGGTGAAAAATCTGATATAAAAGAGATCATAGTATTAGATGGTAAATTGCTCTATGTTGATAAGTAAGACTTTTAATGGTGAGTTTTATGACTTACAATAACCCCAAAGTTTTTTAAAAATGACCCACCCCCTATGTTTTAGAAGTCTCTAAATTCCAAACATTAAAGTTTAGTAAGTTTCTCCATAAGCCTACAACTAATTTAGTTTACTTAACTGAACTATTTATAAGCAGTGGGCATCTTTTAGTTTGGCTTGGGAGCCTCAACTTATTATTTCAAGTAGTCTGTTAGTCTTTTATGTGATAAATCTACTTAAATGATATGCTTTGTCTCCTTAAAATATTTATTCCAGGCCATCATAGATCCTAGCTTTCTTTTTAATGTTTTTTATATTGCCTTCATATAAAGTAATTATAAGAAAAATTATTCCCAGGCTAAAGGGAAAGAAAATTAGCCCAGGTTTTTCTTCTTATTGAAAAACATCGCATTACATAGAGAAACTGCATTATCAAAATACCTAGAATCCTTTCCCAGCCATATTTATATTCTCAAGTTTATGGCCCTAAAGAATTTCTAGAGGCTTTGGCTTTCTGGGAATGAAACTATAACCTGCTTGCGCAATTGTGAGCTATGTACACCCCCCTCCATGTTACCCCAGTATTTTTGAGCTTGTAGCGGGATGGCAGGGCTACATTCCTTTGCTTGATCAAAGTTCTGTCCCTTTTTGGTGCCACTTAACCCAGTAGCAGGTCTGCCTATCCACTAGTTCATTCTTGCAAGCCACTGTCTGACGCCAGGTTGCCTGCCAGTATATCTCCTTTGGCCTAAAGCACAGTGCTCTCACAACAGCAACAATCTTAGTCTGCTCAACCATTCCGTGTGGGTGGCTATCTTTAATATTACAGTAGCGTCACTCTGAAGTGCCTCTGCAGCTCCAACAGGTCATATGCCTCACACAGCTCTCATGGCTGTCCCGTCAGGACATCTGTCATCTTTTTCTCCTTTCCCTGGAAGAACCGCTCTCCCCTTCACAGCCACCAGCTGCCTTCTTTAGCCTAAAGCAATCTAGGATTTAGCTGGAACTCTGGGACGTAACCAGGGGTTTTGTCTTAGGAAGTCAGGCCCTCACTTGCTATTCTGCCATGCCAACAGCAGGCTTTTAAGGCAGCTACTCTAATAAAAAATTCTAGGCTCTACCTCTACTTGGGTTTAACATGTTATATCTTCAGTGCAGAAGTAAAGAAAGTTTTTGAAATAGAAACAAAGAAAACCAAACAGTTATCTTGATTCTATACTTAGATGCATTTCTCAGAGTGAGAGAGGAACTGGCTCCTTATAAGCACCCTTGACACCCACCAGTACCCACACTCTAAACTTGGAGCTCTGTGATCTCTCCAATCAGAGTGGCCAAACCCAACAAGAGGTGGTTTTGTTCATTCATTTGAAGACCTGTTTATCTAAGCTGGGTAATAGTTTAGAGCATGAACTTTAGGCTCAGGAAATTGGCTCAAATTTCATCCCCACTCACGATGGTGTTACTTTGAGCAAGTGACTTGACCCTTCTAAAAAGGTCTATAGAGTTTGCTCTATTAAATGAGTACAATAAAAATCCCTCATAGAGTTGTTTAAAAGATTAAAGAAAGTAAATGTTTTAATTAACTTACACTCCTTGGTTATTATGAATAATGCTACTATGAAATGAGTGTACAAATATCTCATTTGATCTTGGTTTTAATTATTTTAGATATACAGCAAGAAGTGGTATTGCCGGATCATATGGTAATTCTATTTTAATTTTTTGAGGCACCCACCATACTGTTCTCCATAGCAGTTACACCATTTTATATTTCCACCAAGAGTGCACAAGGGTTTCAACTTCATATCCTCGCCCACACTTCTTTCTTTCTTTCTCTCTCTTTTTTTCTTTCTTTCTTTCTCTCTTTTCTTTTCTTCTCTCTCTTTCTTTCCCTCTCTCTCCCCCTCCTCTTCCCTTTCCCTTTCCAAACACTCCCCTCCTCTTCTCCCTTCTCCTTACCCTCTCTTCCTCTCTCCCTCTCTCCCTTTCTTTCTTTTTGTTTCTTTTTTTGATAGCAGCCACCTTAATGGGTGTAAGATGATATCTTGTTGTGGTTTTGATTTGCATTTTCCTAATTTTGAGAACATTTTCATAAGCTTTTTGGCCATTTATATGTCTTCTTTGGAGAAATGTCTATTCAAATCCTTTGCCCATTTTAAATTGGGATATTTGGTGTTTTGTTGTTGAGTCATGGCTTTTATATCCTGGATATTAATCACTATATGATTTGTAAGTTTTTTCTCCCATACTGTAGGTTACCTTTTCACCCTGCTGATTGTGTCTTTAAAAAAAAAAGCAGGATTTATTGAGAGGACAGAAAAACTCCCACAATGGGGGGGGGACCCAAGAGGGTTGCCCAATTGTGTGTTTTGATGCCCAGAAGTTTTACATTTTCATGTAGTCTAGGTTCTCTATTTTTGCTTTTGTTGCCTGTGCTTTTGGTGTCATAGTCAAGAAATTATTGTCAAACCCAATGTCATAAAGCTTTGTTTCCTTGTAAGAGTCTTATAGTCTTAAGAGCCTTGCATTTAGGTCTTTGTTCCATTTGAAGTTTTGATATGGTATAAGGTAAGGCTTCAACTTCATTCTTTTGCATCTGGATATTCAGTTTTCCCATCATTTGTTAAAAAGACTATCCTCTCCCCCATCGAATGGTCTTGATGCTCTTGTCAAAATAATTATACATTTATCTTTGTGATTACTTGATTCATGTTTGCCTCCCTCAGTAACCTATGAGCTCCGGAAGGACAAGGATCTTGTTGATTTTACTCACTATTTTACCTTCAGTGCCCAGTACATAATAAAGGTTCAATAAAGTTTTATTAAATGAGCAAATAAATGTTTGAAAAGCATGTAGCACAGTGGCTGGCACTAAATAAAACTTCAATAGGGAGAGCTATTATCGTTATTGCTTTGTTAATCAACCCATTGTATCTTTTGCCTGGGGCATACACTGCTTAATCTGAAAAAGTGAAAATAAGACTTACTCAGAGAAACACAAAAAAGCCAGTGGCAGAGTTCACAATGATTCAGTTCTTGAGAACGGGCAGACTTGGTTTAAACATTGGTCTCATCTCTTTGTAATTGTGTGATCCTTGGCACATCACTCAACCTCTCTCCAAGTCTCAGTTTCCTCATCTGTAAAATGAAGGGAATAATATTTATCTCATAAGATTATTATATCTATATAGAAGACTGAATGAAGTATGTGCAATATCTTTGCATAGTATCTGTCACTTATAATTAGTCTTTGATACATTGTCCTTCTGTTATTTCTTTACAGATCATTCGAATCTCTATCTTTTCCCCTTAGTTTGGTTTTCCTATTGTCTCTAAAAAGGTTACTTTCTTAGCTATTGTCTCCATTTGCAAGACAATTTAAAAGCGTTAAAAGCGATAACAAGGGTAAATAAGCTTGAATGGGAAATATTTGATTAGGACGTTTAAGGCGAAATATATCAGACCTGGAAATTACCACAGCCTGTGCATTTTTTCTCTTGACCAAAACGGGAAACATCTTATTAGTGCAGATCCTGACGTTATAGATTTACCTCTGTGAGAATAAAGGTTTTTCAGGGAAAGAACCTCCATTTTTTAAAAAGGTACCATTTTTTGAAAAAATATGATAAGAAGAAAATATCTCCTTGAGAGTTTTGCAGATTCATACTGCCAAAAAAAGACCCCAGAAAGGATCTGCTTCACCCAAGCCCCAAGGAGGGTAAATGATTAAATCTTCCAGTGTTGATAGGCTTGTATTTCATATTGGTGACTTATTAATCACTTGACCTTTTCCACAGTGTGCTTAGCATAGTAAATTGCACTCCTTTCTATCGGAGTTTCGGTGACGTACATGACTTTTTGCAACTTAGCCAGGGCTGGGCTCGATATAAGTTGCCAGTGAACATGTTGCAGCTGATTGCACATTTTTACCATGTGGTGTGACAGTTTTGTGGCAGCCTAGAAAGAAAGCACCAGGAAATCAGACAAAAGAATTTAGGGAGGAGATTTAATTTCCCACATTTACCTTTGGATTCTCTCATAGCTAAAGCAGAAGGAAAAATTCCAATGCTGTGTGAGATTTTAATTTGTTTTTCTACATAAAAGATAGCTAGTAGAACTATTTTCAATTAGTAAAAATAAATCCAATGCCCTTTTCTCTGTCCCCTGCTGTCTTTGATATCGCTTCAGCTCTGATGTTGTTGACTCTCCCCTCCTTTGTGAAAATCTTGTTTCTTCTGTTATGCATTTTCTCCCCAAGAATTCAACCACTTTAACTATTTCTGTTGACTCCTCATTCTCTTCTAAACTATGAGTGATTCCCTAATCTAATTCAAGAAACATATAGTCATTTATTTATTTAACAAATATATATGGAGTACCTACTATGCTCCAAACACTTTCTAGGAGCTGCGGATGAAGTAAAAACATGTTACAAACAAAGAATAAAGGAGAATTCCAGGAAGTAATAAGGGCTGTGAAGTCATTCATTCATTCATTCATTCAACATTCAACAAACACCTTTTGAATGTTCCTACACATCAGGCACTGTTCTAGATGCTGAGGATTGTCTCTCATAGACATGAATTGGGCCTCCTCAGGGTAAGCAGAACAGGACAAGCAGTTGGAGGCAGGAGCCCAGTGAGAAAAGAGAGTCAACGTTTAAGCGTGGACTGATGGGAAATTGGACTGGGGTGGAGACCGAAGAAATGGAAAAGAAAGAGGTTTAAGTGAAATTTTGAAAAAAAATTGATAAGGTACAGCAGTTAACTGAACCTGGAGAAAGAAATAGAGTGCTAAAACAAAGACAATGCCGGTGTCTGGCTGACTGGAAGAACAGAGAACTTTCACACCATTCATTCTGCCCTTCTGCTAAAAGTGTCCTGATTTCCTGATTTTCCTTTAGGGTTTTTTTTTTCCTATCCCTATTCCCACCTCCAGTTCAAGGGTGGGTTCTGATTGGTTAAGTTATTTAGTGACCACATAACTTAAATAAATGTAGTGACTACAGTCATTGTTTCAGGCATGGTCATGCGCCCCAATGTCAGGCCAATGAGAGAGAGAATGAACCCTAGAACATGGGCAGGATCTACTGGATAACAGTGGCAGCTGTTTTGCTATATCAATAGGAGAGCCTGGAGCTGATTTGTGGCATCTAAGCATGAAGACAATACCACAGAATGCATAATGTTGAGACTGGGAGAAAGTGAATCTTCAGTTATATTATTTGAGTTTTGGATCAAGCCTCACTTGACTTGGTCACATACATCTCACATTTTCAGTAAAGTCTGGGATTTTAGTGTAACCATCACCTGAATAATGTACATTTTACTTATTAAGTAATTTTTCATCTCTCAACCCCCTGCTACCCTCCCACCCTTCTGATCTCCAATGTCTGTCATTCCATACTCTATGTCCATGTGTACACAATATTCAGCAGCCACTTTAAAAAGTTTTTTTTATTTTAAAATTGTGGGGTACAATTCAGGGTTAGGTATACAAATATTCATTGTGCAGGTACCCTTGTTGATGAGGTGTGTCCCCCTTCTCCAGGCAGTTTCCCACTACTGCCTATTACTCTAACTCCCTCTGGCCTCTTTCTTCCTACACTCTATGATCCAGCCATGATCTACTTCTCCAAAAGAGCAAATTCTTGCTCACCTCTGAGACTTCATGGATGCAGTTCTCTCTACCTAGAAACCTTTTACCTGGTTAATTTCTATATTTTCTTCAATCTTAGTCTAAACATTTCTTCAATTGGGACTTCTGTGACCCATACGTCCTCTTGATATTTGTTCCCCTATACCACCCAAACTCCAACAAACATCACTCTTCTAATTACTTACCCAATACTTGTTTTCTTTTAGAACAAAGCGCAGAGAGGGCAGGGACTGTGTCTGCCTCATCTGTAGTTGTAACCCCGGTGGCAAGGACAGACATTCACTGAATAAATATAAAACAAATAACTTGCAACATGATATCAGAGTATAACTTTAACATATGTAACTTTTTCTAGAGAGACGTATGGTGTCTTTCATTTGAGTTTAGAACATCCTGTTTATACCACGAGGCAATAACTCTATTTACTCCAGTTGAGAACACTGTCATTCTTAATTTTATTCATTAATTCAGTAATAATTTATATGCTTAAAACAATCATACTACAGTGACGCTGAACTCTAAATTGCCTAAATTAGCCCGGTGCCACACTGACCTCTGTGTGTGGCCCTCATGCTAATATTTCTCTAGAGTGTGTTTCTTCTTCTATATCTGTGTCATACTGAAATGACATGGGAGCCTGACAACCTGAGACTATATAATGCAATTGTGAGGAAGTGCAGCACCTTAAAGTCATTGAATATTTGCCCTGACATCTGAGAATCAAATTTGTTTAGCACCAGCTCCATCCTTGTTGGTTTTTAGATGTTTCAGATTTGTTGTTGTTGTTGTTGCTGTTGTTGCTGTTGTTGTTGAGTTGGAGTCACACTCTGTCACCCAGACTGGAGTGCAGTGGCCACGCCCGGCCACTGCAGCCTCGACCTGCTGGGCTCCGGCGATCCTTCCGCCTCAGCCTTCCAAGAAGCTGGAACTACAGGCGCGCGCTACCACACCCAGCTAATTTTTTTGATTTATTGTAGAGATGAGGTCTCGCCAAGTTGCCCAGGCGGGTCTCGAACGCGCGGGCTCAGGCAATCCACTCACCTCAGCCTCCCAAAGTGCAGGATTACAGGCTGAGCCACCGAGCCCGGCGATGTTTCAGGTTTTAAAAAAAAATCTATCAGTTATACACTAGAAGCATGTCTACATTATGAGGAACAAATAGAACTATTTCAATAGTAGTTTTCCTAGTATTCAAAACACTGCTAACTGGCTGCCAAAGCCCATTTTCCACCTACTTCTCCCTTGTCTACCTCCCAAGAGTTGGACTTGTGCCGCCAGCTTCCCTTGTAGGTGAAGGTTGCCCTGTGACTCTATCTGGCCAAGATGGGGAAAGGATCTTTTCTTTCCCTAATAAGAGATGCGAGAGGGAGCAAAAAGGCCTGGCCTGTCCTCACTACCCTCTTGTTTCCTGCCTTTGATATTTGAAACTGCGGCAGCCATATTCTAATGATGAGGTGACAAGCCTGAGCAAGAGATGCCAGCAATGTTAAGGATGGCAGAGTAGAAAGAATTGAGGTCGTTGATGACACAGTTGAGCAGCTGATGCAATATTAGTAACTACTCATCTCTGGACTCCTTGCTACAAGAGAATGAGCCCCCTCATTTGTTTAACCCACTGTTAGTTGCATATTCAGTTACTAGCATCTGAATACAATCTAACTGATGCCCTTACTTTTACATTTTCTTTGTGGAAACTAAAACAACAAAATTATTGTTTATACTTATGCTTATTTGTTGGAAGAGCATTGGATTTTTGGAACACACCCAGAAAAACACGAACTTCACTTCAAAGGTTTAGTTATTTTAGTCCCAGAAGCAGAGAGGACCTACATCAAGCCATTATACTTGATACAAATTCTGAGGGATGTCTGTATGACTAAATACCACACTGGGAGCTGGGAGACCTGAATTCAGATAAGGAGGGGAAGTTCTGAGCTTTGTGTTGATTGGAAGACCCTGAGTCATTTAAGGACTGTGACCAGTGAATGCCTAAAGCTGATTAAGTTAGGCCAATCACTGTGGCAAGGGGGCTGCATTTATTAGTTTAATGAATCGGGGCCTACCTCTCTAGCTGAGGTGGCTATAATCTCACCTCAAGCCAGGAGCTGCTGGGAATGGCTGTTGGGAGAGCAACCACCACATCCTCCACATCTGATCTAAACCAGCTGTGATTCCATGAGCAGAACCTATCTTTGCAGTTGTCTTTTTTTTCACCACCACTTTCTTTTCTGTTTTATTTCATAATTGTCCTTTTCTACCTCTGAGCATAGGTCCCTGTGGAAGACAACAAACTCCAAAATGAAGTAGACAAGGCTTGGCATAGCTCAGACTTGGGCTGGTAAAAAGAAGTGAGGCTGACAAGGTGACTTGTGAAGGTCCCTGTGCACTTCAGGGCAGAATGGAGTGACACCTTATTCATTAGGTGCGAGCTGGACATGCCAACTTGAGGTAACTCTTGAAACCTTAAAGGAGGCAATGTTTCTCAAACTCTGAAGCCTCCATTCTAAAGAATGCACAAGCTTTTTAGGGAAAGGAAGAAAATTCTCTTGTGCAATTACATTTTTCCTTCGATCTGCATTTTTTGAAAACTGGTTTAGTACTCAAATCCTTAACAGGCAAATCTCTCAGCCTTTTGAGAGAGCGGTGAAGGGTTTGCACAAAACATTTTTGAAGAATGACTCTGAGTGTCCAAATCGTCCCTTCCACTTTGGTAAATACTATTCTTTTAAACTATTGCACTGAGAATATTACCAGATGATTTCTGGAAGCTGACTTATGAACTAATTGGGCACTTATGTTGTGCGGAGGAACAAAGACTTTATTGGTCTTCAACTGAGGCATATACCTGTCTGACGGCGTTGGCTCATTCTGCACATGCTCAGTTGAACAGAAATTTTCATATTGAATGCAACCTAGTACAGCGGCAACACCCAGAACCTCACTCCCTGGCTGACCCGATGTATCCACTCCCTCTAGTTGCATTTTTATCCCGACAAGTCTAACATTTACCGGGAGTATAGAGAGCAGAGTAGATGCTGGAGGTTTGGTTGCAATATACAAAGGGACCAAAGTCTCAGTGTGTCCCTGCTTCCCTGACCTCTCTCTAGGTTGTCTCTAGTGAAGGGAGGCGCTGGATAGATATTTGAGTTTGGGGCAGAACGTGGAAGAAGCTGTCTCTACAGATTGCCGTTTGTTGTTGCACACCTTTCTAGATAGTTTTTGTTTAGTTCTTTTCTTGGACGACCGCCCACCCCCCCCCCCCCCGGCCTCATCTTCATTAAGGAATGACAGGGTGGCTCTAAAAGCATCCGCTGCCAAACACGGTCTTGAGTGACAACCTCTCCACCGCTCTTTTAGCTTTCCCATTCATTAGCACCCTTTCCCTGCCTCTTTTCCCAGCAAAAACTGGGAAAGGCTTCTTGCGACTACAAAAGAAGTGGGGGGGGGCAGGAGTTCGGAGCTTTTCCCCGAACAACGAGGGTGCGGTCGCAGACCTTTTGTCCCCAGCTCCTTTCGCGGCTTGGTCGCGGCTGGGCGCGGAGGTGACGACCCCAACCAGCCCCGCCTCGGCAGCTGCAGCCTGCGCGCCCCGCTTGCCAACCCCGGCGCCCTCTAGATGCCCGGCG
>NW_007245906.1:458779-466932 GCF_000164805.1 Carlito syrichta
CCCGAGCTGCCCCGCGCCGGAACCGACCTCGGACAGAGGGAGCGGTCGCGGCCTCGCGGCCCGCGCGGGCTGACGAGCGGAAAGCGCGGCGCCGAGCGGTCCCCGAGGATCCGCACGCCGGGCAGCGCGGCCCGAGCAGCGCGAGGAGCAGCGGGCGGGCGGGCGGCGCCGGGCCCGGGCCGCCCTCGCTCCCGCGCCCCGGCCCCGCCGCCCGCGCCGGGGCGGTCGCCCGCAGAGGAAGGCGCTGCAGTCTCTGGGCCTCGCGGCTCCACTCAAGCGTCCTCAGCACCGAGGGCTCGCGGGTCCCGAGGGGAGGAGGCGAGCCCGGGGCTGGGCACTGAGCTCTTGGGCGCCCTCACCCCCGTTTTCGAAGCCCTCCACGCTGCGGCCGCTGTCCCCTCCGGACCATGGCCGACGACGACGTGCTGTTCGAGGATGTGTACGAGCTGTGCGAGGTGATCGGCAAGTGAGTCTCCACGCGAGGGAGAGGGAGAGGGAGAGGGAGTGTGGAAAAATGCATTTTAGTGATGCCTGGGTCCTCCCGCACCCGCTCCGAGCCTGCCCCCTGCCCGCCCTCCCTCCCCTTCTGCCCCCCTTGTCCTCCTCACCCTGGAGTATTTATAGACGTGTACCTGGATCTCCTGCCAGGCGGGGGTCTGGGGGTTCTCAGCGATCCCTTGAAGCCGACGAGCCGAGGTTGGCCACCCCGTAAGGCGTGGGGCCGTTGCCTGCATTTTATCTGACGGTTGCACAGGGACGTGGCAGAACCGATTTTATAGTTGCTTCCTGGGAGCAGTTGGGGTTATTGTTACCTTGTGTGTACCATAGACCATTTATGAAAAGAGCAGCTTGCATTTTCTTTCCTTGCATGGAGCGTCCGGGATTTTAAATTGTGGGGTGTGTGTCTATTGTGCAGGATATTAGACAGATGCCTTTGTGTTCACCCCGTGCCCGGATTGGAGGGGGTCATTTAAAAGGGGGAGCGTTCAGTTTCAGCAAATTCCCTCCTGGTGTAGACAAACGTGGAAAGAGTTGGGGGCATTCGAATTTTTAATACCTCGTTATGCAACGACTGTTCAATCAATGCTTGAGGCTCCCCTCGACTGTTGTTGGGATGGTGGCTAGCGTGGTAGAGCCGTCTGCTTTGAGTCACCGGGATGGTCTAGAATATAGAACTGACAGTCCAAATGCTCATCCTTTCATCTGTGTTGTATAATTACGCTAGGGAAAAGCCGGGAATCAGATTAATCACAGTACTGATTGAGAATTAAATCTGCAGTTCCTCATCTAATTGTCCATTCCTTAAATCTATTTTGAATAGTTTCCTTTTCATTCTTGTCAAACAATATTCCAAGTGCACAATCCTGCTAATTTGCTTGTGAGGGAAATGCTGGCAATCTGAAGTTGATTTCCTAGCACAGCGTGTATTCTATGGCTTTAGAAGTTGAGGAGATAACATTTAAGAACAATTTTTGCTTACTTAATAAGGATTGCTAGATAACTACCATTGAAATTTTTTACCTTTTCTTTGAGAAGCGGTGCTTTATTGTCTATTTTAAGGTCTGCAGTTGAGAAATGAAACTAAGACCTTAGAGCAGTTGGCTCTATTTCTTTTAAGTTGTCTGCAGTACTCAATTTCAATTTGTTTGAGTGCTGATAACTCATTTTTTTCTTTCCATATTGAGGTATTACCGTGTTGCCTCACAGGGTGAAATTGTGGATAGAGCTTGCTACACACTTTACTCAGACCCGATTGATATGAGGACATGTTACTCCTTGCCCCTATTGTTACATGACCAGCCTGTCTGCTAGGAGTATATTCAAATGTGTGTCTTGGTAAAGTGCTTGTGAAAGTGCTCTAAGGCAGCGCTGTCCAAACGATATATAATGTGGGCCACATATGTAATTTAAAATTTTCTAGTAGACACATTTAAAAGATTGAAAACAAATAGGTGCAGTTAATTTTAATACTATGTTTTATTTAACTCAATAGATCCAAACTTATCATTTTAACATTTAATCAATATAAAAATTATTAATGAAATATTTTACATCTTTTCTTTTATGCTGTCTTGGAAATCCAGTGTGTATTGTACATTAAGAGCACATCTCAATTCTGACACTAAATTAAGTTTTTGTCAGAAATACCTAATTTGTATTTAAGTTTTATGAAATTTATATTTGCAAAAGTAGATTCACACACCCAAGTTGTTCCAAACATATGTAAAAGTTTTCCAATAGCTGAATCAAGTATCTCTTTCTAAATTTAAATTAATTACAATGACATAAAATTCAAAATTCAGTTCCTCAGACTAGCCACGTTTCAAGTGTTCAGTAGCCACATGTGAATAGCACGGTTCTAGAGAGAAAAACATTAAAATTTTCCTTGGTCTCTTCATTCTTAGGAGCAACCAGTGAAGGTAAATTAGGTGTTTTCCAAAAGCCTCCAAGTGACTGTATGTGTGGGTGAGTGATGTTTGTTGCGTCATAGTTATAGCCTATGTAAATGAGCCAGCAAAGTCATAATTGGAAAATGTGAGATTAAAATGTTAATTATATTGTGATGACGGAAAGTAGTCATCATTGAATCAGTTTTGGTAACTAGTTATGATTCCTTAAGGTCTGTAAGGGTGATGGTGTGATCTCTTTGGATATCAAAAAGAGGTGGTCAGCATCACAATAGCATATTCAGTATTCAGCTGACTTATAACTGATACAGTATTTTCAGGAAACTGTAGAATTAAACCAATCTCTTTTGCTAATTTTTAGGTGATAGGTACTCTCTGGCTACCTTAACTACTATGAACTGTGAAATCCATTCATGTCCTACAAAATCTGACTTGGTCAGTGCCATTTATAAAATGTCATTCCATGAAATAATGAAGTGAAGCTTCAGTGCCTTATTGTTAAAGAATGTAATGATAGTGTTCTTCACCCTCTGTAAAGGTTGAAGGTTTCTCCAGTATATTGTCTCAGTATACATTGATCTGGAAATTGAAATTAGCTTGAGATTTTCTTGCAGGGACCTTGACAGCATGCATTGTAACTTAGAATTTATTTAACTCTGGATTTAAACAGAAAAGCCTTGAAGGTGTTCACATGTACTGAAAACCTTTTGTTGATTTCTTTCCACGTTCTATAGAATTATTATTTTCTTTTATACCAAATTAGCATCACAAGCTGTTTTTCACCACTAGGTCTTAATAGGTTTAAATTTTTACTAGGGTTCTTTAAAATAGATTTCACTTTTCAAAACTAATTGACCTCCCACTCACTTCTCTACCTACCTACCCACCTACTCACACACTATGTATTAGGCCTTACTTGGTGGTGTAAATGAAAGTTCCTGTTTAATTTAGACCCTTTGGTGTGTTTTTTCCCTTTAGTTGGAAAGGACATCTTTTAGAGTTAATGAGGTTTTAAAGTATAAGATCATTATTTGGAATGTGTTTTCTTTCCAGTGGCTGCAGCCTTTACCCTTGTTAAAGCTAACTTTGGGGAACATGTACCTGATTCATTATGAATATTGAAAGGATACCATTTTCTTTTTTAAAAAATTAAAACTCTTTTCCCTATATTTCTTATTTTTAAAAATCTTGCAGAAACTCCTTTGAATGCCTATTGTTTCTATAACATTTTCTATGTAACACTTTTCAAGTTACTGAAACAAATCTCCAATAATAGGACTTTATCATAGTCCCAAAACTTCTTATCTTAGCAAATGTAGCAATTACCGGAAAGGAAAGACTTTATGCAAATACAGGTTAATGGCTAATTTTATATCATTAACATCTACTGTATCTTTTGCATTTATAGGTGAGTGTACAGTCAGTAATATTACACAAAGAAAATTTAAGGCAATTCATCCAAATTAAAACATAGAAAAATGCCTGCATTCTTCACAGAGCAGTGTCTGTGAAAGAGGATAACACAATGCACACCATTTTCACCTTGTGTTGGCTGAATATTTGCCCTGGTATTTAGTAACCTGTAGCTTCTGACTTTCCTGCTCTAGTAGGACATATACTAAAATTGGAATGATGCAGCATGACCCCTGCTGAAGGATGACATGCAAGTTTATGAGGCATGCTGTATTTGCTTACACCTCGAGAGCACTTATATTTAATTACAGTTACTTATTTATTACTCCCTCTAGCTAGCTAATAGGGAACTTCTTGAGGGCAGGGAACGTATCTTGCATATCTTTCTCTATTACCTAATAAAGTGCCTGCAAAACAGGTTTATCAATCTCAGAGCAATTTTCCCAAAAGACTGCATTAGTTTAAAGTAGTGTTTCTCCACCTGGCTGCATATTTGAATCATCAGGGGAAGCTTTTTTTAAAAGATCAACGCCAGGGGCCTGTGTCAAAATCAGAATCTCTGGGAATAGGTCCTGGCCACTGTTATTTTTTTAAGTTCTGTATGTGATTTTAATATGCAGCTATGATTGGGATTCATTGTTTTAAAACTTAGATTATGTATATAATATTTGGGGACTGGCTTTTCAGAGGCTTACAAGTTTTACAAAGTAGAATACATGTTTTTTGGAAAGTATTGAAAGTAAAGGACCAAACCATGGATTTTATCTTCTATGCACTTGTGTTTCTAGCATTGTTGTGTAAGAATTTAGTTTTAGCCTGTGCTTGGCTTTGATTTCTTGGGCATTTTAAAATCCACATTGATTTATGACATTCATCTAATGCTAACATGGTGATTGTCTGATGTTTGGAACAATACAGAACAAGGATTACTTCAATAACAGTTGATGATGGCTTTCTACTATCATAGCTTGATTTAATATTAAGAAATTTATCAGTTTACTATGGACTGAGTTTGTACATACACTCTATTAAAAGTCTATGGTTAAATTGCTTGTACACTTTAAATTCCATACTTGTGATTCCAATAATGCTGTTAGCCAGAGAATTGAGTTAAATGCAGACTTTATGTAAACGCTGGATTAATAATATGTAAAGTACATAATTTAGCATAGAGAAAAATTCAGCTTTACTAATTTGTGCTTATTGCTATGGCTTCCACATGTATTGATTGGTTCAATGATTTGGGTTTCTAGCACCATAGGGGGAATGTTACATCATGTTGGAAAATCTTTCATGTAAATTTGAACTAGACATTGTAGTTAAACTAGTTTTTAATGTTATGAAAAGGTCAAGTATGAACCTGAAAGAAACGAGAATTTTCCAGAAATGAGAAAATGTTCCATGAAAGAAATGTGTGATCACAGTGACAGCTGTGTAACAAGGTAAAAGAAACAATCACCAGCTAAATTGTTGGTAGCACAGAAAGAATCTAACCATGGCAATTAAGCTGCACTTCCACAAAGGAAAAACCTGTTAAACACAGGATGTGGATTCCTACAGATGGCAGCCTTATTGGAAGTAGGGAAGCAATGTTGATTCCTGATTATGGAGTTTGATTCTGAGACCATTTAGAGGGGAACAGAGCTACTCAGTTGCTTTTCTGCATGTGTACAACCTTCTCCCAGTCTCTTCATGCCCACTGTTTACTGATTGCTTTAAGGCATGTTGTTTGAAGTTGTGTTAATAAATACTTCCTGTGGACTCACTTAATTTTTATGACCGTAACATGCTTCTGTATATTTGACATATGCAGTTTACCTCCCTTCGTTTTTTCCTTGTATTTGCAACAATTTCACCTGATGAACTATATCTCTAATGTCCCTTAAATTGTGTTCCTGGATATTTCTTTTAGACTGAAAATTCCTCCATCTCCAGTTGTACCTCTACTCAATAAATTAAAGAAGCCTGTATACCTTGTTTTTTGAGATTGTTTTTGAATTACTACATTTTATAAATGTTTTCACATAAGGTTGTTTAAAAACTAAAATTTTTTTTATAACTTAATGCCTACTTTGTAAAGGGAATTGACATTCATCCTTCTAACGTTAGACATTTTGCATATATTTTCTCATTTAGTTGTGCCCATTTTAGAGAGAACACTGAGATTCAGAGGGGAATGCTGAGTAATTTGCCTAAGATCACATGGATTTCAACTGGTTCTAAAGTCTATTCATCTCATGCTGCATTCTGCTGCTGATTCAAGTTTTGTGAAGCTACTGCATTGGATTTTCTTAAAGACACATGTCTTCATTTTCAGAGTTTATTTACTGCAAGTTTTGGTTGTTTGAATTTCTAGTTAATTATCTTACCTCTTCAATAGAGGTTCTGTATACTATTCATTCATTCATCTGTTTCTTTTTTTTCTTAAATGAAATATCAGCATTTGTCACCAAACTAACTGATAAATCTATGTGTTTAGCAATGGAGACATAGAATCTTGGCCATTTGTCTCAAATGTAATTTGTTTTGGAACTTTCTCTACCCCTTTTACACTCCAAGATTTTCCTTCCAATTCCCCTATCCCAACAGACAGAACAATTGATTAATTATTCCTAACTTGCCAAACCAGAAGTTACAAGGTTTCAGAGGTAGATGTTTTTGGGGGGTGGGGTGGGTGGGGTGGCTCCCATAAGGTAGTTATTCCTATATCCTGTGATAAAAATCCTGAAATTGTTCTCTCTGAGTCTGAAAACCATATACTGAACCGCAGCTGCTGAGTCTGAGCATCTCAGCTGTTCGCCAGCACTGTTCACCTTAAATAAGAGTCTGAGTTGCTGCTGCAGAACAGGTATCTGACCCCAGCTAACAAGCTGATGGGATGTGCCGTTCTCACATTTTTTGTTTTACTTTGTAGTTTCACATGACAGTGACGATTCTAGAACCACTAAATGTGGCTCTGGATTTATGCTATAGGGTTCAACATGCTACGGAACCTGATCTCCTTCCTTTGTGTCCTGGGACCACTATGGCATTGGTTGTAGTGCCCAAGTCAGTATAAGGAGAGTCTCTCTATGACTTTCTACCCTGGGAAGATTTCATTCTGAAGCTAGTTTGACTTTAAGTTAGTGTGTATTTCCAATTTGGGGATTTAATAATTTTCTATTACTTTCTCTTCATTAATTAACTAGTTTTTATAAAGTAAATTATAAAAACAATAATGCACATAGCAAATTTAAAGATATAGATGGTACAAAGGTAAATAGTGAGTCTTCATTCTCCCACCATCTAAATCCTCATTCCCCAGTGTAACCACTGTTCAATTTCTTGTATATCTTTCTAGAAACTTTTTGTTTAAAATAAAATGAGATATTTGTACACTACTCTGAAATATTCATTTTTCCTTTAAATAATATATCTAATGATCTTTCCATATCTATCAATGTATCTGTCTCTATCTCCTCTTTAACTGCTGCCCAGTATTCCATGATATGGAGTGTTACTTTGGCTTTGGATTGAGAACAAGCCATTCCTAATTGAATGTTGCTGGAAATGCCAAACTGGAATTTGGGTAAGAGATATGAAATGACAGTGAAGATTTGGGAGTCATCTGTGTGAAATTGAAACTGAGTGAATGAATTCTTGGGGGTTGACTGAACTGGGCGCTTGTGGTTTGGAGTGTAATTAGAAGATTCGGGATAGCTGGACAGCACAGAAGTTTCAAAGTGGGGGGAGGATCAGTAATGTAAAACGCCAATGCATTCTGATGGAGGACCCAAGAAAAGGCGTGACTATAACTGAGAGGCAATTTAAAGTATTTATCAAAATGAATATAGTGTTTAATATTCAGTTCATGATGTGTCTGAAACACTAAGTCTGGCTTCTTTTCTGTGAATGTTGGTGATTTTACACTATTTCTTTGTGAATCTACCTCAAAATCAACATATTTGGGGGGGGAAGGAGTGGATTTCTTTTTCACTGTAATTGTGTTTTGCAGATTCTGGTGGCTGGCTTTTAGGTAAAATCATTTGGTTTTTCTAAGATAGGGTCTTTTTCATTCCTGAGTTTGTGCATGACTGTCAATTAAATGAAAGCCTTTCATGAAGTGACAAAGTAAATTTTAGATGCTTTAAATTTACTTTAGGTTCTTGGTATTTGTCAAACCATTGTTATTTCCTTAAATCCCTCCAGTAGGAGACCTAATATTTTCTTGCCTCATTTACAGGTAGAAATGATGATGCCCTCTCTCTCCTGGTGTAGTTTAATAATATCCAAAATATAGTATGTTGAGTCTGTATTTCTTTTTTCTTTTCTTTTTTTTTTTTTTTTTTTTTG
>NW_007245906.1:467315-482044 GCF_000164805.1 Carlito syrichta
GGCTGATTTTTGATTATGTAGAGATGAGGTCTCGCTGCCCAGGCGGGTCTCGAACCCGCAGGCTCAGGCAGTCACTCACCTCAGCCTCCCAAAGGCAGGGGATTACAGGCTGAGCCACCGAGCCTGGCTTAATTTTTTATTTATTGTAGAGACAAGGTCTTGCCAAGTTTCCCAGGCTGGTCTCGAGCCTGTGGACTGAAGCAGTCCACTCGCCTCAGCCTCCCAAAGTGCTGGGATTACAGGCTGAGCCACCAAGCCCAGCCAAATCTATATTTTTTTGCTTTTAACCTGAGTTTAGAATATCTTGGTATATGTAAATCTAGGATGGAAGTACACTGTATTGCTATTTAACTGTATGCAGCTTTTAATGTTTTATTAAATTAAATGACGATGATGATGATGATATTAAATTACAGAGGTCTCTCGCTCTCTAGCCCTGCTGTGGTGTGCAGGTTACCATTATACTACTGCTATTTTAAAGATTCTAATTTGTGTTTTTAGGAAACATCATAGATTTTCAGCCTTTCTGCTTACTCTTGATTTGTAATTTCCCCTAAACATATGGATCGCCAGAAGATCTGATCTGGTAACCTTTGGCACAGTGTGGTTATTTTCTCCTTATTTATAGAAGGAATGATAACTGCTTCACAAGGTATTTTTGCATGGATTAGTGATTGTAAAGTGCAGCATAAGTATTTTTTATTTCTAGAATGACTCTGAGCTACTCAGATTACTTTTGGCAGTTATGTGCTTAAGTTTCAACAATTTCCAAATGTGCACTTTCTCAGTGCTAAACACAGGCTCCATTACGTAAATAATATGGTAAAATGAACATTCTTTTCTACCATGTGTGTAAAGTTGTTAGTGGTGCTAGCATTTATTCTTTGTTCATTTATTCATGCATTTCCAGCTATGAGGACTTGGGCAAATTAGTTAACCTGTCTGAGCCTCAGTTTCTTTATCTGTAAAATGAGGGTGATAGTATGTAACTTGCAGGATTGTGACGATTGAATAGCATAATCTATGCAGATTGTCTAAAGGTTGTTATAATTATTTTAATTGACATCATTATTACCCACCAAACACTTGAGTTCTCTGGCCTCAAGAAGCTCAACTGACTTGTTTGCTCATTCACATAGGTATCTACTGCATAAGTTAACAGACCATAATAAAAACTTAGTCAGTAGAAGTTAAATGAGTATATTAAGTGAGAAATCCAGAGACTGTGTGACCACCTCGGAGGAGAAGGAAGTTGGGAAAATCTTTACAGAAGAGGTGAGGTTTGAATATTTTGTCAGTCTTCTCCTTGGGTAACTCATTTCATCTTTTTAAGCCTGTTTTCTCATTTATAAAAAGATAGGGAAAAATAAAAAAATCTCTTTTTTTTGAGTCAGAGCCTCAGTCTGTTGCTCAGGCTGGAGTGCAGTGGCATGGCTTACAGCTACTGCAGCCTCAACCTGCTGGGCTCAGGCGTTCCTCCACTTCAGCCTCCCAAGTAGCTGGAAATATAGGCAGGCACCATCACACCTGGCTAATTTTTTTTATTTATTGTAGAAATGAGGTCTTGCCAAGTTGCCCAGGCTGGTCTAAAATCCCTGGGCTCAGGCAATCCTCTTGCCTCCGCCTCCCAAAGTGCTGGGATTACAGGAGCCACTGCATCTGGCCAAGAGATCTTAAAGTTAAGTATATATATATATACTTAAGAGTGCTTTGTGTCTTTTTAAAAAACTGTCATTGGCCAAGGCAGGAGAATTGCTTAAGCGCAGGAGTTTAAGACCAGCCTGGGCAACACAGTGAGACTTTGTCTCTACAAAAAAATTTTTAAAATTAGCTATAGTCCCAGCTACTGGATTGCTTGCACTTAAGAGATTGAGGCTACAGTGGGCTGTGATCATGCCACTGCATTCCAGCCTGGGTGACAGAGTGAGACCCTGTCTCAAAAAGAAAAGAAAAGAAAGAATATTGCCTTTTACTTACATAGGAAAGAGAGTATTCTTTGAGTTTAAGTATTTTTCATAGTTTGTTTGCAAGTCTGTTCTAGATTACAATTTTGTAATGTTAATAACTCCAAAGATTATGTTGAAAGAGGGGATTTTGTGTCACACCTCTCGTCTTTTCATGTAGACATTTGGACAGATTAATTAATTGCTCATAATGTGAAATTTTAGACTGAAAAAAGAAAAATCCCATAATATTTATTTAAGAAACAACCATATATAGGGTTTATGAATATCATACTCTTCTATGTAACTTCCCCACATTTTATTATGACAGCAATTTCCATATCTTAAAGGGTGAGCAAAATGGAGTGGAAAGATTCTAAAGTTATAGTCTCTGATATGACTGGGCACTAAATCTAAATTATCTAAATCCACAGAACATCCTTTCATCTACTAGGTCATGTTATATTGTTAGGTGTAAGAATGATCTTGTTGGAATTGAGTGGTTGGTTTATTTAGACCACTTACTTCTGTGGAAATACTTCTTAGGTTGGCTTCAGAGGACAGTAAAAGACATCTTTTCCTGTGATAATCCTTGGACGGTATTATTTATATTGCATTATTTAGGTTACAAGTTTTTGCTGACTTCCATCTGAGCCATTAATTCAAAAGCAGGATCATCAGCCTTTATTTATATAGAATCTCTACTGGTCCTCTTCTTAGGCTTAATACCCTCTTAACTGGTTTTTGTCCCAGCAGTATAATATGGCATTAAATTTGAGATTATCTTTTTTAATAAATAATTTTTTTCTTTAATTTTGTCACTTGTAAAATAATTAGATACTTGTAAAACAAGTAAGAAGCTGTTTTCACTGAGGATTTTCCTTAATTATATTTCATATAAGTTTAAAAGAAATATTACTAGAATATTCAGATCACAGGTTAAAGTGAGAATGTAATTATCTCACATTATAATCAACATATATATTTTTAAAAGCATGCTAATAAGAGTGAGGGAAAAAAACCTCTACCAACCATACATCTTGTGGACAATGCTTTTTAAAAAACAAAATCAAACCAAACATTTTCCTTTTATGAATGTGAAAGTGATCTGTGTAAATATCTATTCAAATGGAAACAGTTTTCATTATCATCATTGCAGAAAGAGCCTGGAAATCTGGAGAGGGAGCATTCTAGGCTTGCTGCTCTACTTTTTGGATTATCTACATTAATATTTCTCCCATTGGTGAGTGTTTCCATTATACTACTGAATCACCACACTTCCATCACCTATGACCTACTTGCGCTAATGGTAGAGTGGGCTTTAAATTGCCATCTGATTAAAGTTCAGGCTTCTTGATTAGGCTTGCCTGGGCGGCGTCAGAATTAGACCCACAAATATGAATATAGACTTGAAGATGTTACCAGAACGATATTTCTCCCCATGAATATATATTCATAGACATGGTCCTAAAAATATATGTGTAAGTTGGATTTGAAAAATGCAATTTAGGAGTATTTTCAGGAAATTTTTAAAATAATTTGTGTGACATCACCATTTGGTTTTTTTTCAGAAGAATAATGATAGTTATACTGTCTAGCTCATGAAATTCTTATGCACATGATACAATTCTTAGAAAGTCTTAAACTACCTTACATATAGTATTATCTCGGTTTTATGGTAATGAACACTTCTAATTAGAAATGGGCTTTGTTGACTTTTCTTTGATTTTACAAGAATCATTTACCTTTGTCTTTAAAACTGATTTTATTTTCTTGTTTGATTTATATATGTTAATACTTCTCAACACTTTATAGGACTTTAGAACATGTTAGGTAAAAATGTTGAATAAAGAGATTTGAGGATGATATATGTCTATTTTACTGATGGGGCAATAAATTTACACTGAAGAAATAGTCCTGACTAGTGTGTTTTCCTCAGCTTCTCTTTAAGTTATTTGATTTTGTTAGAGCTTTGACATTTGGAACTGACTGCAAGTGACAAATGTTTGTGGCAATCAGGTGGAATTTGATGGTTACTTAAAATGTTGAGCATCCCGTTTAGTCAGTGAGGCCAAGATCAGTGGTTATCAAAGCGTGGATCTTTTGACCACCAGCAGCAACATCTGAGAATTTGTTAGAAATGCAGATTCTTGGGCCCCGCTCTGGCTCTACTGGAGCAGAAGCTCCAAGGATGGGGCTCAGCTATCTCTGTTTTAGCAAGCCCTCCAAGGGAATTCTGAGACATACTAATGTTTGAGAACCACTGTCTTAGAACTCTAAATTGGGGTTCAGTAAACTATGACCCATAGGCCAAACAGGCCAGCTGCCTGTTTTTTTGTTTGTTTGTTTGTTGGTTGGTTTTTTTTGTAAATAGTTCTTTGGAACACAGCCACACTTATTTGTTTAAGTATTGTCTATGGCTGCTTTCTTGCTATAGGACAGAATTGAGTAGTTGCGACAGAGACCGGTAGCCCACAAAACCTCAGCTATATATTATCTGACCCTTTACACAAAAAGCTTGCCAATTCCTGGTCTAGATGAAGCCTTGATGCTGTTTTTTGCCTGTAATTCTGAACTGCGAACAGCTAAAATCATTAGGTAAACACTTGTGTTTGCCGTTATACCTGACTCTCTTCTACAGATCCATTCTTCTCTCTGATATCAAATTATTAACTCAGTGACTAGACACTTGTGAATGAATATAATATAGTACTGTGCCCTTTCCTTTTCTGTTTGGTAATAGTGGTAGCCTGTTTAACAATTCTGTGACCTTTCCTCACTGATTCTGTGCTGGTATGTACTCAGTTTTTCTGTACTGTAGTGTAATCTAACTTAATCATCTATTATAATAGTCATTTGTTCCAATTCTTACTGCCTTTTTTACTTTCTCAAGAGAAAAACGCACCTTGTGACTACTTAGTTTAGGAATTCCTGTGAGCTGTTTGGTGTGCTCTAAGCCATTGAAATAGTGCCATCCCGTCTGAAAAAATTGTTACCCTTGTAGTGGAGTCCTGCAGACACTTGTACTTTACCACGATGTTTGTGAGCATATAGTACCAAATGTTGTGGACAGTCTTAGAACGTTCACTAGGAGAATTTTCTGCATTCATCCAAGGTCAGCTCTTTCTATCTAGTTGGAATGTCATGTTTCACTCTTGATTTTCCATTGTACTTGCTCTCAGCCATTAAGGTGATTGGTGGTCAGTTTCGTATAAAACGCAAGAACTAAATCTTACCATTGTTCTTATTGATGCACTTGGAATCTTTCTTTCTACCCATACCACTGAAGGAAGTTTTCAGAAGAAAGACATTCTCATAGTCCATTAGCTCTAGTAGCAAGATCTGGCAAAAGTATTTTTTGCAGTTGTGATTCTATGATTGTATTTTTTCCTTATATGACTAATGTTTTAAGTTAGGAAGCATGACTTGGCCAAATGGTACTGAGCTATATTACTGGTGAGTTTGTTTGGTCCATGATTTCTTTCAGTAAATCTGGGTTGAATGTTTTTGTAGGGAATATTGGGTAAGAAACAGGAAGCAGTGAGTGAGTTTGAGACTGGAAATGATTGAGTTAGACATTTTATTTAGGCTTTCCCAATCAACTTAATTCATACCTTTTGCTTTGCTTACTCATCCCAGAGGCGAGGTACAATGAGAGGGTCAGACAAAGATTACTTAGGTCTATTGCCAAAAGCAGCCTATCTACAGGAGGATTTGAGCTTTACTGTTTTCTGCAATATAGCATTGGAAATGGAGTATTTTAAAAATTAAATTGTTATTTATAGTGGTGAATAAAATGGGAACTCTTTAAAAGAGAGCAGTGTTATTGTCCCAGCCAGCACAATAGCCAGCCACAACAATCATGTGAACAACCTCATCATTTCTGTTATCTACCTGAAATAGGGGTCAGGGGTGAGTGATGATGAAAGCTTGGGGAACCATGCCTTGCTTTAGGCAAGAGAAATGCTCTGGTGACTTACTGTGTTGTTCTCCCCTCATGTGCATAGGAGTCTGGGACTGCCGCATAGAGCTGGAGGTAAACTTTAATAGTTCCCCTTACTTTTTGGCAGCTGGCCGTGCTTGGGAGCCGGGTGCTACTCCCAGAGTAGCAACTGCTGTAGATAAGTTCTGCCAAATGTGTAGATTTTGAGCCATTTTATACTGTTCAGACTCAAAATTTCTTAGTAGGCATATAGTGTCATTTGATAGTACTTATGCTATAGTATTAGATAAAGTTCATTATGAAATAGACACTACAACAAGGCCTCCATATGACATAAACTTACTGGAGCTTGTGTACTTTTAAAACGATATATTTCTTTAATATATTTTGAACTTCATTAGGTCAGGATTCTTGGCTGTAGTAGTCATTGCAGTATCCCTACAACTAGGATAGTGTCTGGTACATAGTAAATGTTCGGTTTATACTTGAACCAATTCAAAGAAGGGGAGAAAGTGACTGAACACACTAGAAAAGATAACATTTATGGCCCATAATGCACAAAGTCAGGAGTTTATATTTTCTTTTAGTAGTAATATTTTACCACTTCAAAACCATTTAATTCTCATAATGTCCCTTTGAGATAGGTTAGTAGACATAGAATTGTATAGTATATGCTGAACATGTTAGTGGAATCCTGAATAATACTTAGTTTCCCTAGTTGATATCTATAAGCTCATTGCTATAATTAAACCAAAGAAGTTTCTAAGGTTGAAATGGAATGGAGAATTCTATAGTGAGTAAAATTACTAAAAACTGGCTTACTTGATCTGTCTAAAACTGTTTATTTGTTTGTAAAAAGAAGACTGTAGAATCCACCTGATAGGATTGTTTGGAGATTGAATGAGGCAGTGAGTATGAAGTTCTTAGAACTTTGCAGGTTCTCAATAAATAGTAATTTTTGAGAGCTTTCTAAGTACCAGGCTCTATGTTGGGCACCTCCTCCTTCCAGGCATTATACGTGATTCTCTTTCTTCTCTCCTTGCGGGCTCACTCATGGTTCTACCTGGGGTATCCAGGGTGAGCAGTGAGGCTGGGCTTGACCTTAAGTCACCTAGACAGTCCCACCAGGCTTTGAGCAAATGTAAGGAACCAGACACCCAATTCTGCCATCTGCCTGATATTGTAGCCATTAGAAATAATTTAGTTAAAATTAAATAAAATTGAAAATTCCCTAAAACCACGATGAGATACCACTTCACATGCACTAGGATGGCTAGAATTAAAAAGATGGACAATAACAAGTGTTGACAAGGATATGGAGAAATTGGATCTGATATGTTGCTGGCGGGAATGTAAAATGTTGCAGCCACTGTGGAAAACACGTTGACGATTTCTCAAAAAGTTAAATATAGTGTTTTCATATGACCCAGCCATTCCACTTTTAGGTGTATACCCAAGAGAATTAAAAAACATATATTTATACAAAAATGTATACATGAATGTTTATAACAGAATTTCACAGTGTCCATCATTGGATGAATGGATAAACAAAATGTGGTAGTTGCACACAGTGGAATATTATTCAGCCATAAAAGAAATTAAGAATGAATATGTGCATTCTACAGCATTGATTAACTTCAAAAATATTATGCTAAGTAAAAGAGCCAGACACAAAAGACCACATATTGTATGATTTCATTGATAAGAAATGGCCAGAGTAGGTAAATCTATTGATATAGAAACTAGATTAGTGGTTACCAGGGGCTGGGGGGAGAAGAGGATGAGGAGTGACTGCTAACTGATATGGGCTTTCTTTTTGAGGTTATGAAAATGTTCTAGAATTAGATAGTTCTTGCTTATCAAGGCATACCTTTGTGAATTTATTAAAAATACTAGACTGTATACTCTAAAATAGTGAACTTTATGGTATGTAAATTATATCTCAATAAAAAATGTTATTTTAAAAAATTCAGTTCATTAGTCACATTTCAGTTGCTCAATAGCTTCATGTGGACTGGTGACTACATAGTGGACTCTGCAGATTTAGAACATTTTCATCATCACAAAAAGTTCTTAGATAGCACTGATCTAAAAGTCTCAGTCTAAGACCAGAAAAAAAAAAAAAAAAAGGAAAGAAGAAAAATCACAATCTAAAAAACACAGTGAGTGGAAGACAGATTATGCTTTGGGAAAAAAAATGTTACTTTTGACTAATTTTACTCTTTGTTGACTTCTGACTGTTCTACTAGAAGCCCCCAAAACTATTTTCATTTCATCCTCAAAATAAACGCATGTGTTAGGTACTATTATATTCAAATTTTATTAATTAATTGAGGCTTTGCTGAGTTTTAAGAAATTTGCATAGTGAGGACAGAGTCAAGTTTCCAACCTAGGTGTTTAACCTCTATGTTACATTGTTTCCCCCTGTTTATGGTCGTTAATTCCATCCTCCACTCCCACTTTGTTACTAGCTTAGTAGAGCTATTTAAAGTATGCTAAATCCACAGTTCCTTTTGTGCCATAGTAGATGCTATTCTTCTTTCCTCTTTCTGCCCTTTCCCAACACTAGTATGTGCATGTGCACATACTTAGGTCTCACTTACCTGAGAGTGCAGTGCAAGTAGCTCTACCTTTGTGAAGCTATCTTATACCATTAGCAGCCTTTTTCCTGTGTTTCCATTTCTATAGTTAATTTCTAAATATTCTCAAGGTTAACAGATATTTATCCACTAAGGAAACAATTATGACATGTCAGACAATTTGGGGGGTTGCTGTCTCACTTGGTTAAGGTTGCATTTTGTCCCAAGATGTAAGCAAGGATGCTGACTGGATTCTTGTTTGTGACAATGTAACACATTGAGCCCTTTTTGTAGCTGCTGTGTTGGTGACTCTAACCAGGAAATGATTTTCTAGTCCAGGCTCTTGGCTTCAATTTATACATTACCTCCTTTCCACTGAAAGGCGTCTTCAATCCTCACCCTCATTGCTATAGTACTTCATTGAACTTTGCATTTCTTTGCCTCTTAATATATTTTTCTGCTTAGCTTCTTTGAACTTAATGAAATACTGCCTTGTTTTTGTATTTTTCTGTCCACAAAACTCTTAATGATAGCAAAGACACTTGATTGAATTCTGAAACTCTTTCATGGCTTTGTCTGATTCTGAGGTCATCTTGTTCTGATCAGTTTACTCTGGTTTTGGTAGAGCTTCTGAAGAAATGTTTAATGGGAGGTAAATCTTGAGACTATATATACAAGGCTGAATAATGGTCCACCAATGACGTTCACATCCGAATTGCTAGAACCTATGACTGTGTTACCCTATATGGTAAAAGGATCCTTGAAGATGTGACTAAATTAAAGATTTTGAGATGGAGAGATTATCCTGGATTATTTGGGTGGGCCCAGTTTAATCACAGGGGTCATTATTAGAGGGAGGCAGGAGGGTCAGTCAATAAAATGGGACATAACAGTAGAATCAAGATTGAAGTGATACACATTGAAGATGGAGGAAGAGGACCATAAGCCAAGGAATGTAGGCAACCTCTAGAAGCTGGAAAAGACAAGGAAACAGATTCTCCCCTGAAGCTTCCAGAAGGAATGCAGCCAACACCTGGATATTAGGCTTCTTACCTCCAGAACTATAAGAGAATACATTTGTGTTGTTTTAAGCCACTAAGTTTGTGGTAATTTATTACAACAGCAGTACGAAACTATGAATATGCCATGTATAAAAATATCTTTATTATGCCCTTGACTTAGTTGATTATTTATATAGACATAATAGAGTTATGTCTCCAGGCCAGCCCCTGTCGTCTCAGGTAACAGGCCAGTCCCCAAGACCCCATGCTCCAATGGATCCAGGCCTACTCTCTGCAGACCCAGGTCCAGGCCCATCCCAGCAGATCCAGCCTCTAGACTCACACTGGTTGGTCCAGGCTCCAGAACCAACCCCTAGGATCCAGAACCCAGGCCTGTCTCTGGCAGACCCAGGCTCCAGGTTTGCACCTCTAGGATCCAGGTGCCTGGCTAACTTCAGCACCAAGTCAGCCCCTGAGAACTCAGGATTGAGGCCCTATGCAGCATCAGGTCAACTCTTAGGGACCCATGAACATAGTCTTCAGGCCTGCCCTGCATGGTCAGTCAACAGGCCCACCCCAAGGGACCCTGGCACCAGACAGGCCCCCACGGACCCAGGATTCAGGCCTACCCCAACAAACTCAAATTCCAGACAGCCCACCTGAAAACTCCAGCAGTAAGCCTATCTGTTAGATGGTACTCCTGGACAGACTGACTGGTGAAGGAGGGAGTTTCTGGACAGACTGACTGGTGAAGAAGGGATGTCCCTGATAAAGCCAGTCAGTAAAGACTACAAGTGCCTACTTCAGATGTTCAGGCATCAATGCAAGGATCATGAATACAGAGAAACGTGACACCACCAAAGGAACAAATGAAGTAGCCATAGCTAATCATAAAGAAATGGATATCTGTGAACTGACAGATAAATAATTCAAAACAATCATCTTTAAAAACTTAAGTGAGTTACAATAGAACACAGGTAGACAACTAAACAAAATCAGGAAAACAATACATAAACAATGTGAGAATTTTAACAGAGATAGAAGCCTTAAAAAGAACCAAACAGAAGTTCTAGAACTGAAGAACAGTAACTGAACTGAAAAATTCCAAAGAGAGCTTCAACAGCAGACTTGATGAAGTAGAAGAAAGAACTAGTGAGCTTAAAGACAGGTCATTTGAAATTACCAAGTCAGAGGAACAACAACAACAACAAAGAATACAAAAGAGTGAAGGCAGCCTACAGGAATTATGGGGCACCATCATTCAAACCAGTAAATACATAGGAGATTACCAGAAGGAGCAGAGAAAGGGAAGGAAAGCTTATTTAAAGAAATAATGACAGAAATGTCCCAAGTCTGGAGATGTAAATGGACATCCAGATCCATGAAGTCCAAATAACTCCCAAATATATAAATACTATAAAAAAAAGTCACTGAGACACAGCATAATCAAATTCTCAAAAGTCAAAGAGGATTTTGAAAGCAGCAAGAGACTCATCACCTACATGGGAACCTCCATAAGACTACCAGCAGCTATTTCAGCAGGACATAATGGGATAATATATTCAGAGTACTGAAAGGGAAAAAAACCTGCCAGCCACAAGTCCTATACCTGAAAAAACTGTCCTTCAGAAATGAAGGAGAGATAAAGACTTTTCTGTGAGGAAAAAACCTGCTTTATAAAAAATGCTAAAGGGAGTTCTTCAAATTGAAACAAAAGGACTCTAACAACATGAAAACGTATACAATATAAAACTCACTGTAAAAGTAAGAATACACTTAAATTTAGAATACTCTTAATACTGTATTGATGGCACATAAATCATTTTTAATTCTAGTATAAAAGTTAAAAGACAAAAATATTAAAAATAACTATAATTATATAATTTGTTAACAGATACGCAATATATAAAGATGTAAATTATGACATCAATAACATAAGATGTGGAGGGAGGAGAAGTTAATATGTAGAATTTTTTTATGCTGTTGAAATTAAATCATTAGCTTAAAATAGACTGTTACAACATGGTTTATGTAAGTTTCATGGTAAATACACACACAAAAAAAAACCTATAGTAAATACAAAAAGAGAAAGAGAAAGAAATCAAAGCATACAAAATCACAAAGACAGCAAGAGAGGAAGAATGGAACAAATAAACTACAAAACAGAAAATAATTAATAAGATGTCAGTAGTGAGTGTTACCTATCCATAATTAAGTGTAAGCGGATTAAATTCCGAAAGACTTAGAGTGGTTGAATGGATTAAAAAAATGAAATCCAACTAAATGCTACCTACAAGAGACTCATTTTAGCTTTAAGGACACACATAAGCTGCAAGTGAAGGGATGGGAGAAGATATTCTGTATAAATGGTAACCAAAGCAGATGGAATGGCTATAAAATAAACTGTAAGTTAAAATTTGTCATAAGAGACACAAACAGTCATTATGTAATGATAAGGATGTCAATTCATCAAGATAGTATAACAATTGTAAATATTAATATATATTTATATATCATCCAACAGCAGAACACCTAAATAAATAAAGCAAATATTAATATAAGTGAAGGGAGATGTAGATAGCAATACAATGATTGTAGCAGATTTTAATATTCCACATTTAACAATGGACAGATCATTCAGACAGAAAATCAATAAGGAAATAGCAGGCTTTTGCTACATTATAGACCAAATAGACCTAAGAGTCATCTACAGCATATCTAATCTAATAGCAGCAGAATGCATGCTTTTCTCAAGTGTACATGGAACATTCTCCAGGATAGATCATATGTTGGGCTACAAAACAGGTCCCAACAAACATAAGAAGATTGAAGTTATATCAAATATCTTTTCTGACCACAATGGTATGAAACTAGAAATCAATGACCAAAATTGGAAAATAACACACTCCTGAACAACCAATGAGTCAAAGAAGAAACCAAAAGGGAAAATTTCAAAATCTTGAGACAAATGAAAATGGAAAAATAACATATCAAAACTTATGGGGCACAGTAAAAGCAGTTCTAAGAGGGAAGCTTTTAGTGATACATGCCAATGCATTAAGAAAAAGGAAAGATTGCATGCAAACAACTTAAATGTACACCTAGAGTAACTAGAAAAAGAGCAAACTAAGCCCAGGCAACAAAAAGAAGGAAATAGTAAAGAATAGAGCAGAAATAAATGAAATACACACTATAAAAAACAATAGAAAAGATTAGTCAAACTAGTCAAACAAAGAGTTGGTTTTTTGAAGATAAAATTGACAAAATTTAACTAGACTAAGTAAGAAAAAAAGAAGACTCAAATAAAAGTATAAGTGAAAGAGGAGACATTACAACTTTGAGAAATACAAAGGATCATAGGAGATTGCTCTGAACAATTATACGTCAACAAATTGCATAGCCTAGAGTAAATTGATAAATTTCTAAAAACACAACCTATCAAGACTGGATCATGAAAAAATAGGAAGTCTGAACAGACCAGTAATGAGTATGGAAATTTATTCAGTAATCAGAATCTTCCCAATGAAATAAAGTCCAGAATCTGATGGCTTCACTGGCAAATTCTGTCAAACATTTAAATAATTAAATCAGTCCTTAAACTTTTCCAAGAAATTGAAGAGGAGAGAGCATTTCCAAACTCATTTTATGAGGTCAGCATTACCCTGATGTCAAAGCTAGACAATAACATTACAAGAAAAGAAAATTACAGGCCAGTATCTCTGATGGACATATGTGCAAAACTCCTCAGAAAATACTAGCAAACCAAGTTCAATAGCATATTAACAGGATCAGATATGCTTGGTACAACAAATGTGGTATATCTGGGGGGGGTCTTTTTTTCTCTATGGTTGTTTTCTTTTTGATTGTCACTACCTCTTAGCATATGGAAAGCTCAAAATGTTATTGTGTGACTTGGACAAAGTAAATTCGCCTCTCTTGTCTTTAGCTTTTTTTTTTTTTCCCAGTGGGAAAATAGGAGAAGTTGGCTCTAATAATTTCTAAAGTCCCCTTGAGCTCTAAAATTAGTGATTCTATAATTTTAAATGTTTAATTCATTAACTAAATGATATTATTTTTCCATTTGATATCTGTCAAATTCACCTTAAAAACTATTACCACTCTTTATTTGCTTTCTAATAAATTCTAATAAATTTCTGACAGCATGAATGTGAGAATAAAAAGGATCATACACCATGATCAAATAGGATTTATCCCTGGGATACAAGGATGGTTCAACATATGCAAATCAGCATATGATATACCACATTAACAGAATGAAGTACAAGAGTCATATGATTATCTCAATAGATGCAGAAAATACGTTTGACAAAATTCAACATCTTTTCATGAAAAACTCTCAATAAATTAGGTGTAGAAGGAATGTACCTAATGCAGTAAAGGCCAATAGCTTAGGAACCAGACAGGGATCTTACTCTCACCACTTCTATTCAAAATAGCACTGGACGTTCTAGCCAGAGTAAGCAAGAAAAAGAAATAAAAGCCACCCAAATCAGAAAGGAAGAAATAAAATTTTCTCTGTTTCTGGATAACATGATATTATATATAGAAAACCCTTAAAGACGCCACCAAAAAAGCTATTGGAACTAATAAGCAAAATCAGTAAAGTGGCAGGATACAAAATCAACCTATAAAAATGAGAAGTGTTTCTATATGTTAACAATTTTTAAACATATTTTTTATTTTAAAATTGTGGGATACAATTGAGGGTTAGGTATACAAATATGCATTGTGTAGATACACTTGTTGATGAGGTGTGTCCCCCGTCCCCAGACAGCTATTGACTACTGTTAATCCCACCTCCCTCCCCCTCCCTGCCCCCCCATAGTTTCCCGCCACTGTCAGTCCTTTTCTTATAGTATTACGATAGATGTGCAAGGTCCACTTATGAGTGAGAACACGTGATACTCAGATCTTTGTTTCTGTGAGAGGTCACTCGGTATTATAGACTCTAGTTCCATCCAGGTTGCTGCAAAATTCATGATTTTGTTCTTTTTTATGGCTGCGTAGTATTCCATCATGTATATGTACCACATTTTTTTAATCCAGTCCTCTTTTGATGGGCAGCATGGTTGCTTCCAGGTTCTTGCTATTGTAAACAATGCTGTGATAAACATTCGTGTGCAGGTATCTTTTTATAGAGTGATTTTAGTTCTTCAAGGTATATTCCCAGTAGGGGGATTGTGGGGTCATATGGGAGGTTGATATTTACAGCTTTTAGGAATCACCACACTGCTTTCCACAG
>NW_007245906.1:482064-492744 GCF_000164805.1 Carlito syrichta
AATAGTCCCATTTATAATAGTATAAAAATATATAATTCATTTCTACTATAACCAACTGATCTTCAACAAAGCAAACAAAAACATGCACTGGAGAAAGTATACTCTATACAATAAATGGTGCTGGGAAAATTGGATGACTAAATACAGAAAAATGAAACTTGATCCCTGTCTCTTCCCATATACAAAAATTAATTCAAGATGGATTAAAGACTTAAATATCAGACCTGAAACCATACCAATCCTAGAAGAAAACCTAGCAAATACTCCTCTGGGCATTGGTTTAGGCAAAGAATTTATGGTTAAAACCCCTAAAACAAATGCAACAAAAACAAAATAAGTGGGACTTAATTAAACTAAAAAGCTTCTGCACAGCAAAAGAAATAATCAACAGAACATACAGGCAACCTACAGATTGAAAGAAGGTACTCAAAAACTATATATCTGAGAAAGGACTAATATCCAGAATCTACAAAGAACTCACATTAGCAAGAAAAAAAGCAAATAACACCATTAAAAAGTGGGTAAATGATATGAACAGACATCTCTCAAAAGAAGATATACCAATGGCCAACAAACATGAAAAAATGCTCAACATCACTAATTGTCAGGAAAATGCAGATCAAAACCACAGTGAGATATCACCGTACACCAGTCAGAATGGCCATCATTAAAAAATAAAAAAACAGGGAAACCCCTTCAGGTCCCCTCCCACTGTGGGCGCTTCTCTGTCCTCTCAATAAATCCTGCTTTCTAAAAAAATAAATAAATAAACAAACTATAGATGCTGGCATGGATGCAGAAAAAAGGGAATGCTTATACACTGTTGGTAGGAATGTAAATTAGTACAACCTCTATGGAATTTGGTATGAAGATTTCACAAAGTACTAAAAGTAGATCTACCTTTTGATCCAGCAATCCTACTACTAGGTATCTAACCAAAAGAACAGAGGTCATTATATGAAAAAGACATCCTCAAGCTCTTTTGCATGTTCATTGCAGCCCAATTCACAATTGCAAAGATATGGAATTAACCTAAATGCCCATCAGCTGATCAGTGAATAATGAAAATGTGGCATATATCTACTATTCAGCCATCAAAAAAGAATGAAATGTCTTTTGCGGCAATTTGAATGGAATTGGAGAACACCATCCTAAGTGAACTAATGGTAGGAACAGAAAACCAAACACTGCATGCTCTCACTTATAAGTGGGTGCTAAAGCAAGGATCCACAAAGAATAGAAAATGATATAATGGACACTGGAGACTCAAAAGGGGGAGGAGAGAAGGGGTGGAGGGATGAAAATTTGCCTGTCGGGTACAATGTGCACAAATGGGAGTGGAGGGTACATGTAAAGCCCAGACCAAAAATTATTTGTACCCCAAAAGCTATTGAAATATATATATTTGTGTGTGTATACATATATATGTATATATATATGTGTGTGTGTGTGTATACACACACATATACATATAAAATCCATTTCTAAGAGGGTTTTTAAAAATTGTTCTCTGTTCCTTTTATATAGCTTCATGATTTTGTCTCATGGGTGCTATGTCTAAAGTCCTCAAAAAGATAGGGAAATAGAATTATAATTATTCTGACATTTTTTTTGCCCTGTATTGCCTGCTTTTTCTGATTTTCTTTTTCCCTGTTTGTTATTTTTGGTACCTGTCTTTCATGTTAGAGGTGTTTCTCAAGCATTTTAGCTGTTTGTTTTTATTAAGGAAAAGTTTATTGGAAACTGTGTTTGTGACTGGGGCTTGTTGGGTGTGATTGGAGGAAAACCTGGGTATTTGAGTTCTTTTTTCTTAAGCCAGTTGGGTTTTCTAAATAGGATTTCTAAATTTAATCTCTTGTGGGAGGGAGTTTAGGGGTAATAAGCTTGCATCTAGTGTTCAGAGTTCAGCTTGGAAAAGGGCTGGATCTTTCATCATTCATTGACTGTACAGATTTTTACTTAGTCCTTGTTTTCATTAAGGCATCCCTTTGTTGTTCTCAGTTATGGCTGGTGTTCTTGCATTTAGGGACTCTTGGATTCAACTTCTCCAGTGACTAACTTAAGTCCTCTTCTGTATGGAGAAGAGGCAGTTGCCAGATGCTCTGTTTGGGGAGAAAGAATCCGAATCTTCTTTTAAATGATTTCGCAGTCCCTCTGTTTAAATTTAATTTTTAAAATTTCTTTCAAGTGTGCCCATAAGCTGAAGTTTTACTAGCAGCTTATGAACCAGCTTACTTACTTCAGTTGACTCCCTTGCTGAAGGTACTTGACACAAAGAAGAAAGATACAATAAAACCAAATACCTCTTTTCCAAGTGCTTTTTGCTTTATATTTTGTGGCCATCTCTCCTTTGCTGTCATATTCCCTCCCATTCTTTTGATCTTATTGGTTTATATCATTTATTCTTCACTCTTTTGATTTGTAGAGGGAGTTAGAGAAATACTTGTATTCAGTCAGCTATGTTTAAACAAAAGCCCTTCCCTCCCTTGTTATTCTCTTCTTTTCTTGGACTTCTGTTTCTTGGACTCCGCTTCCACCATTAGAATATGAGCTTCTCTAGGGCAGGAACCAGTGTGTTTATAGCTCCAGCACTTGTATAATATTTGGAGTATGGTAGGAGCTTTAAATAAATGAACATTTTTTTTATTTTCAATTGTAGATTTCTCTGACTTGAAAAATATATTTCAAATAAAATAGTGAAGTCCTTGTAGATAAGTTAGGAAAAGCTCCTCTTTTCTTGATTCTTACTTATTCATTATTCATAGTGCATCTTAGGGAAGAAATATATAGTTCTTTCTTGGTTTCCTTGTTGGTAAAGTATTTGGCTTTCAGAGCTATTCCAGGTAATGTGCAAAGTAAGAGTAGGTTTGGTATGTTTCTAGCAATAAGTTGTTGGGGTACTAGAAAGATATTTTCATGCCTTGTAGATACTATATCTACCTTTCCCTTTCCTAATGAGCCTGATAAGTACACTATTCTGCCTATCATGACTACAAGCAATAGAATAGAAAGTAGGTGGGTATATCATTTCAAAGATCCACTGATATTGCTTAAAATAAAATCTAAATGAAAACTAGCATACTGTGCATAAATTAGATAACTCACATGCACTACTAGGAATCCCACTTAAAGTAAGTACTGATAGAAACTTTGTCATTACCCTGCTTTAAGTGTTAGGCACTTTCTGGTTATCTCTCTTTAGGCTTATTTACCTGGGAGGTGTTAATTTGAGCACACTGTCCTCTCCTTTGTCTACCTACACTAGATTCCTTACTCTATAAAGGTCCCTGCTGAATTCTGAATGACTTTGAATTTGGAATTGTGATGGGCCTCCTTTTCATCTACCTCTTCTACCCCCTCATCCCTGACCCTCAATGATTTGCTTTGTATGTTTCTTATATCTTTTGCCATTCGTGCAGCTATTCAACAAATATTTACTGGTAGCTCTTTGCCATAGTTTACTCACCTTCTCTTACACTGTTAGACATTTGGGTAGTTTCTTATCGCGTTCTCTCTTTTCTGTGAGCTTCATAAGGGCCTGGACCTTTCTATTACTGCTGTGCCCAGTACCTAGCACATGCTGGGCCCTGAATCACTGTTTACTGAAAAAATAAATGGATTAATGGCTGAAATTTTTTAATTATGAAAAGCAAAAATTAGTAATCTCACAATATACTATTAATGTTTTGCTATATTCCCTCACAGGTTTTCTTTCTGTTCTTCAAACTGGATAATCTCTGTTGATCTAGTTTCAAGTTTGCTGATATTTTTCTTCTGTCAGCTTAAACTTGCTGTTGAGTCTCTCTAGTGAATTTTTCATATCAGTCATAATACTTTTCATTTCCACAATTTCTATTTTTTTAATAATTGTTTTTGATCATACACAGTAATCTATCATAGAAACAAAGAACAGAGTACCATATGTTCTCACTCATAAGTGGACCTTGAACAATTATAATACTATAAGAAAGGGATTGGCAGTAGTGGGAAACTGTCAGGGGAAGGGAGTGGGATTGGCAGCTGAGGGAAACTGCTAGGGAAGGGAGGGGCATACCTCATCAACAAGGGTATAATCAACATTTGTGTACCTAGCCCTGAATTGTACCCCACATCTTTATAATAAAAAGAATAAAAATAAATAAATAAATAATTGTTTTTCTTTATTGATGTTCTGTACTTGACAAGTCATTATTATCATACTTTTCTTTAATTCCTTAAGCATGGTTTCCTTTGGTTTTTTTAACATATTTATAATAGCTAATTTATTTATTTTTTATCAATATTTTTTATTGTGGTTTTGTGGGGTACAGTTAAGGGTTAGGTGTACAATTACGTTTCATTCAGGCACCCTGTTGATAAGAGGTGTTTCCCCATCCCCAGACAGATATTTGCTACTGTTAATCCCATCCCCCTCCCCCCCATAGTTTCCCAGTACCATCAGTCATTTTCTTATAGTATTACATTGGGTGTTCAAAGTCCATTATATGAGTGAGAACATGTGATCTTTGTTTCTGTGAGAGGTCACTCAGTATTATAGACTCTAGTTCCATCCAGGTTGCTGCGAAATTCATGATTTTGTTCTATAATAGCTAATTTAAAGTCTTTATCTATTAAGTTCAACAGCTGGGAACCCTCAGGGACAGTTTCTATTGACTGTTTTTCTTTCTTCTATATTAGACATCCTTTCCCATTTCTTTGCATGTCATACAATTTTTTGTTGATAAATGAACATTTTTTATAATATATTGTAACAACTCTGGATTCTGATCACCCCAGAGGTGGTTGTTATTGTTTTCTTTTGTTTATCTATTATTTAGTTACTTGCCTGTACTAATTCTACAGAGTCTGTAGCCACTGAAGTTTCTGCTAGGGGTTTTTTTGTGTTATTTTGTCTTTTTAAAATTCTTGTTTTTATTTTTAAGCCTGGCTTCCTAGGTCAGCTGATGATTGGCCAGAAGTTTTCCTTTAACACTTTGAGCCAGTAAGCCTTCTTTCTGTCTTTTGCTGAGGGAATCTGTGTGTGAGTTAGAGCATACATTCAAAGTTCAGGCATTTTAAACGTCTGCCTTGGCTTTCACTTTCTGCTTGTGCAGGGCCTCACAGTCAGCCAGGAGCAGCAGTTAATTGGGATCCTCTTCCGTCTCTCTTGAGCATGCATGTAGCCCTGCAAATGGGCATAGCCTTCCAGAACCCCCACGTATGTCAAGGCTCCAAGCTCCTTACGGCTGTCTCATTCCCCACATCTCCCTTTTACATGTGTTTGGCTAGTATCTTGTTTTCCCCAATCAGTAGTGCAGACTTACACTGCTGTGATGTTTGTTTTCTAGCTAAAGATTGCTATTGTTTTTGACAATGCCCCTGGCCATGGGACTTTCTCTTCCATCTTCAAATCAAGTCAGCTTTCTTCACTGGAAGTGTCCCCAACGTTATAAGACCACAGAATTGTGGTGAAAGCAGCCCCAATTAAAATGTCATAGAACCTGCTGGTCTTACCTGGGACACTAGTAGCTGAGGTACTCACTGCCATTCCACAAGTCCTCCCCTACCTCCACTTTAGGTTTTCAACATATTTTTATGGTCATTTATAGTTTTATAGCTTTTCATTTAGTATAAGTATTTCTTCATATCCTTAATAATTCATTATAAATGATTTCTGATGGCTATGTTCATCTCATCATTTGAATGTCTCAGTACATTTGGTAATTCCTCTATTGTTGGACTTCACATAATCACTTGTGTAATTTGTCTGCCTTTCCCAACAGGCTTTTAAAGTAAGTGAGGCCTGGGACTGTTTTGTTTACAGCTTCATAAAGATTTTTTTTCCCTGAAATTTTAGTTTTGTAGTGACCGGGTCTTGCTCTTTACCCAGGCTGGAGTGCAGTGGTACTCCTGGACTCAAGTGATCTTCCCACCTCAACTTCCTGAGTGGCTAAGACAACAGGCATACACATACACCACCATGCCTGACTAATTTTTTAAAATTTCTGTAGAAGCCGGGCTCATTTGGGAGGCTGAGGTGAGTGGATTGCTTGAGCCCGCGGGCTCAAGACCCGCCTAGGCAACTTGGCGAAACCTCATCTCTACATTAAATCAAAAAATTAGCCGGGCGTGGTAGCGCTCGCCTGTAGTTCCATCTACTTGGAAGGCTGAAGTGGAAGGATCACTGGAGCCCAGCAGGTCGAGGCTGCAGTGGCCGGAAGCAGCTACTGCACTCCAGTCTGGGTGACAGAGTAAGACTCCAACTCAAAAAAAAAAAAATTTCTGTAGAAATGGGGCCTCGCTCTGTTGACCAGGTTAGTGTTGAACTCCTGGCCTCAAGTGATCCACCCGCCTTGGCCTTCCAAATTGTTATAAATAACACTTTGAGGTGGATCTTACTGTGAAAGCTATATTCCGATTTCATTTTTTTTTTTTTTAAGAATGGAGTTCCAGAAATGAAATTGCTTGGTCAAAGAATATAAACTTTTCTAAGCCTTTTGACATAAGTTACCAGATTGGGTTTAGAAAGTTTCTACCAAAATATTTTATTTCAACAGCATCCCTAGCTGTTGCATTGTACATTTGGCAACAATGGGTATGCCAATTGCTTACGTTATTTTTCCATAAATAGGAATTGAGTGCTTAATGATCTTTAACATTTTTAAAAATTATTATTTTTATTTTAAAGATGTAGGGTATGATTCAGGGTTAGATACATAAGTGGTCATCATGCAGGTAAAGTTTGGGTACCCTTATTGATGTTATGTGCCCCCCCGGCAGTATCCCACTACTGCCTATCCCTTTCTTATAGTATTATGATCAAGGTTCAGGGTCCGCTTATGAGTGAATACATGTAGTACTCAGATCTTTGTTTCTGTGATAGATCACTGAGTATTATAGACTCTAAATCCACCCAAGTTGGTGTGGAGTCTATTGTTTTGTTTTCCTTTATGGCTGCGTAATATTCCATTGTGTATATGTACCACATTTTCTTTATCCAGTCAACTTTCAATGGGCAGCATGGTTGGCTCCATGTTTTTGCTATTGTGAATAATGCCACAATAAACATGCATGTGCATTTTTCATAGACTGATTTGAGTTCCTCCGGGTATATTCCCAGAAGGGGGATTGCTAGGTCGTATGGAATGTCAATTTTTAGATCTTTTAGAAATTGCCACACTGTTTTCCACAGAGGTTGTACTAGTTTACACTCCCATCAACAGTGTAGAAGCATTCCCTTTTCTCCGCATCCTCTCCAGCATCTGTTGTTTTTTGAGTTATTGGTGATGGCCATCCTGACTGGAGTTAGGTGGTATCTCAGTGTGGTTTTAATTTGTATTTCTTTGATGATTAGTGTGGCTGAGCATTTTTTCATGTATCTGTTGACTGCTCATATGTCTTCTTCTGAGAAGTGTCTATTCATATCTTTTGCCCACTATTTAATAGGGTTTTTTTTTTCTTTCGGCACATTTGAGTTCCTTATAGATCCTGGATGTTAGGCCTTTGTCAGATTTACAGCTGGCAAATTTTTTTCCCATTCTGTGGGCTGTCTCCCCACTCTCTTGATGGCTTCTATGATAAACCCATAGCCAACATACTGCTAAACGAACAGAAATTGGAACCATTTCCCCTGAAACCTGGAACAAGACAAGACTGCCTACTCTCACCCCTCCTGTTCAACATAGTATTGGAAGTCCGAGCTAGAGCAATCAGACAAGCCACAAAAAAAGAAATACCTTGGCATTTTCCTAACCAGAGAAGTCAAAGACTCTTACAACAAAAACTACAAAACACTGCTCAAAGAAATCAAAGATGACACAGACAAATAGAAAAATATTCTGTGCTCATGGATTGGAAGAATCATCTTTAAGCTGTCCATCCTACCCAAGGTAATCTACAGATTTGACTCAATACCCATTAAATTACCAGCAGCATTCTTCTCAGACCTGGAAACGACAATACAGGAATTTTATGGAAACATAAACAACCATGAATAGCCAAAACAATCCTCAGAAAACAAACAAACAAGCAACCAGAGGGAATCATGCTCCCATATTTCAAGCTTTATTATAAAGCTACAATTATCAAAACAGCCTGATGATACTGGTACAAGAACAGGCATGTAGACCAATGGAACAGGATATTCTGGAAGCAAAATCTTAATTTCTCAACCAACTCATCTTCAACAAGGCCTCCACCACCAACAACTGGGGAGAGAAGAACCTATTCAATAAATGGTGCTGGGAAAACTGACTGACCACATGCAGAAGATTGAAACAGTACTCCTACCTATCACCATACACAAAAAATCAGCTCTGTTGGAACTGGCAACCAATCCCTGATCAAAACCCCAAGTGATAGACAAGTGGGACCTCATCAAACTGATGAAAACCCCAAGTGATAGACAAGTGGGACCTCATCAAACTGAGAAATTTCTGCAAAGCGAAAGAATTGCTTATGTTTTATTGACCTGATTGGCAAACAAACTTATCTCATTGAACTATTTGGGGTCTTTTTGATACCAATACAAGTATTCATTTTCTTCATGTTTAATTTTTTTTTATAATATTCTAACTACAAATTGGGCATTTGTTTTCCCTTCATTTTCCTTAGTTGTTCAGTGTTTTTTCTTGCTAATTTGTATAAACTTTGTATATCACATATATTAATCCATTATCATTGTCTTTCATATATTTTTCAAATTTGCTTTTCAGTTTTGTTGCTGATGAGTTTGTTTATGTGAAAACTAAACATTATACAAAAGAAGCCTGTTTATTTGTTGTGATTGGGTCTCAGAGCTGGTCTGTTAAAGAGGGAGCAGTATCCAGAAAGGGCCTACATGCTCTTCTTCAACATTTTAACCATAAAGCTTCAAAATATATATTAAGTAGCTAATCCTTTGACATTAGACTACCCTTTCTTTGAATGAGCCTAATTTATTAGAAATCTGTTGTATATTTCTTTTATATATCTTATCCAAAATACATCATCAATGATATTCAGTTTTGATTTATATAAAGTGGAGTAATGACTTAATGAGCTATAATCTGAGTACAAAATCCTTCCAGGTATTTTACAGGTTCTCCCTGTCTCCAGGTCTTTTGCAGTATTTGTTTCCCACATTTAATTTAGCAAAACCTTTATCCGGTCTTTGCAGCCAGTTTCTCTCTTTTTATACTCACATTCGATTGCTGTAACATATATGTAACATATAATTAAGAATTCCAGTACAGCCTACACAACTAGCATAGAGAACACATTTGGAAACAAACATAAATAACTCTTGGTAAATAGGCATCTTAATTTGTGGGGCTTATGGGCAGGTGTACTACACAATAACCTGTCAGCATGTTCTGGGCCTTCATTAAGTTTATACAGAGGGACCAGAGAAAGGATTAGTCTGCGAAATTTGCTAAGTGGAGGTTGATTAAGAGTACTTCTAATCAATCTTTTACTTTGGTATTTCTGTGATTGTTTTCATGCCTAGAAAGTCCTTTCCTTCCTGAAAATCATGTGACAATTCATCTATATTTTTCTCCTCTTGTTTTGATTTCTTACATTTAACTCTTTGATTCATCTGAAATTTATTTTGTTCTTTAGAATGAAGTAAGAATGTAAGGATCTAAATAGATTTTCCACCCCGAGTAATGTTCTATTTTATTTTATTTGACTCTTGGTAAATAGTTAATGTGCCAATTTTTTTTTTCTTCCCAATATAGTGAATGCTTTCTTTGAAGGGACAGATTAAAAGTGTCATTTCTAGTTCACAACAACTAGAATAGGGGTTGAATGGGTCTGGATCTTGAGAATGGAAGATTGGTATGGTCCTTGGGCAGGGCAGGCAGAGTATAGAGTAGAATTTTGCACACACACACACACGCACGCGCGGTAAAAAGAAAAAGAGAATTGGGAAATTAGAAAATAGCAGAGCTAGTAAGAAGTGGGTATTAACCAAGGAAATCTTTTTAGAATGTAGGCCCTTCCCTAAATGAAAATTTGAAGGGGCACCTGGGCTCTATCTGGGTAATAGTGAGGTAAAATTGTTTATTAAGCAGTTTAATAAACATAACCAATTAATAAACTACTGTCTATTAACGTGTATGCCAACAAGAAAGTAATTAAGCAAAGTTCTACAGAATGGTCAAACTTGAAAGCATATTTTCCCCCATCAATTTTACCAGTTTTTGCTGGGAAATTCTTGGTTTGTTTGTTTGTTTTGAGTTGGAGTCTCACTCTGTTGCTCAGGCTGGAATGCAGTGGCATGCTCACAGCCACCCCAGTGACGAACCTGCTGGGCTCCGGTGATCCTTCCACCTCAGCCTTCCAAGTAGCCAGAACTACAGGTGCGCGCTACCACACCCAGCTAATTTTTTATTTATTGTAGAGATGCGGTCTCTCCAAGTTGCCCGGGCTGGTCTCGAACCGATGGGCTCAGGCAATCCACTTGCCTCGACCTCCCAAAATGCTAGTCTTATAGGCTGAGCCACCAAGCCTGGCCGGGAAATTCCTTATGATAATTTCTCACTCCTTTGAATTATGGTGTGTTTTTTTTTGTTTTGTTTGTTTTGTTTTGTTTTGTTTTGAGTTGGAGTCTCACTCTGTCACCCAGACTGGAGTGCAGTGGCTGCTCCCGGCCACCGCAGCCTCGACCTGCTGGGCTCCGGCGATCCTTCCGCCTCAGCCTTCCGAGTAGCTGGAATT